>NC_143579.1:100832362-100995362 GCF_048544385.1 Mastigoproctus giganteus
GCGACCTGGAGCGAGGGGTGTTGGGGGTTTCCAGGATGGCAGTCATCCTGAAATAGGTGGGTATATGGGATGTGTTAGGGTAACTAGGAATAGGAATGTATGTATAATACTTGCATGTATACCAATGCTAGAACTATAGTGAATACATTTGATGAATTTGAAGTGTTGGTCAAGACATCAAAGGCGGATATTGTTGGGATAGCAGAGACGTGGTGTCACACAGATATAAGGAATGCAGAACTGGAATTTGAGGAGTACAATATGTACAGAAAGGATAGACAGGATAGAAAGGGAGGAAGTGTTATGCTGTTAATTAAGAAAAACATAAAATCAAAACAAGTGTACCCAGTTGATATAGATGAACAGTGCACTGTTGAGTCAGTTTGGTGTGACATAAGCACTGCAAAAGCAAAAATAAGAGTAGGATTGTGTTATAGGCCTAATTACTCGAATGAGTGCAATGAACAATTGTACAGAGAAATAGAGAGGGCCAGTAAGTCAGAATGTCTTATAATGGGGGATTTTAACTTCCCAGATATTGACTGGAACTTGTGGGTCCATCACTCGCACACTAGTCAGACTTTTGTGAATTTATTGGATGATTGTTTTCTGCAGCAGCATGTTCGAGAGGCAACCAAATAGAGTAACACTCTTGACCTGCTTATTAGCAGTGATCATTCGTGTATTAAGAATTTGCAGATAAAGGAATCACTATGTGGCAGTGATCAGTGTACTGATGTGGGATTTACTTAGAGATTTAATTACGAAATGATGGTAAAGGAAAGGGTTTTTGCTTCCGTAAAGGTGAGTACAGTGGTCTCAGAAAGTTTTTTTTTAATTCTGTATAGTGGGATCAACTGACAATGTTACCAACAGTAAATTCCAAGTGGGAAGCATTCAAGGAATTAATCGTGGATGCTACAAAAAGTTTCATACCTATTAAGAAATATTGTTCAAGGTTTAGGCCTCAATGGTTATCTAATGAGACTTGTAACAGGGAAGAAAAATGCATGGGATGCATATAAATTATCAAGCGACTCAGAAGCCTATGGCAGATATAAGCTAGTCTGTAATCAGGTCACAAAGGAGGTTAGGCAGGTGAAGGCAGATTACGAGAAATCCTTGGCAAAAGATGCCGAAAAAAACAGCAAGGATTTCTTTACTTATATAAACTCTAAAATGAAGGGGGTGAATCTGATTGGTCCACTTGACATGGATGGTTCGACTGTTGATGATCCTGCTCAGATAGCAAACAAACTGAATGAGTATTTTGCATCTACATTCACACATGAATTATTAAGGTTTGAAAATGGCAGAAGGTTATCAAATTGTAACAGGATACTTAATGATTTTATAATAACTGAGAGCAAAGTGTAGGAGAAATTGTTGAAGTTAAACATAAGAAAAGCACCTGGGGTGGATGGGATCTATCCAGTTATATTAAAGGAGGCGGCAAAGCAACTAAGCAAACCCTTAGCCATAATTGTGAGAGCATCCTTGGACTGGAGATGTGCAAATGTATTCACAAAAGGGAATCGAAGGGTGACACGAGTAATTACAGACCAGTTAGTTTAACTTCTGTTCCGGGTAAAATAATAATAGTCACTGGTTAAAGATGCATTGCAGGATCATCTAGACAAGACTGCAGCAATAATTCAGACACAGCATGTGTTTGTTAAGCGAAAGTCTTGTCTGACAAATTTGATAGGATATTATGATGTGGTTACAAAGGAACTGGATGCAAAAAATAATTTTGATATATATTTTGATTTCAAAAAAGCTTTTGACACTGTGCATGAAAGACTATTGAACAAATTGGAGCAGAATGGTATTAAGGGTAAGTTGTTACAATGTATAAAAGGATGGTTAAGTGGGACAAGACAGAGGGTGGTAATTAATGGGTGCTGCTCTTCGTGGACTAATGTTATTAGTGGAGTCCCACAGGGTTTGGTGTTGGGTCCACTGTTGTTGTTATTTGGTTTTTAGGAGCATTAGCAACTAAGGCCATATTGCTCTGGGATGTGCGGTGGTCATTTCCTGACCTTTCCGTACCCTCCGTATTTGGTGGTGACGGCCTTGAACCCCGGCCTAATCAAGAAGCGTGTGCTGCGCACTGCTACTCCTTCCTACCTGGCTACGGAGGCGCCGTTGTTGTTTTGTATGTTTATCAATGATATTGATGAAGGTATATCAGGCTTAATGTCGAAGTTTGCAGATGATACAAAGGTTGGCAGGATTGTTAATGACAGTAATGGCAGTGTGCTACTGCAACAGGATCTAGATAATTTGGGCAGATGGGCTAGGAAGTGGCAACCGAAGTTTAACCTTGACATACAAAGTACTGCATACGGGTAGAAGTAATCCCACAGAAACATACCAACTGTGTGTGGTACTACACTTAAGGTGGTAGAAAATGAAAAAGACCTGGGAGTAATTGTCCAGGCAGATATGAAGTTTTCTGAGCAATGCAGACAGGCTGTCAGGGCAGGTCATGGGGGTTTTGTCAATGATATATAGGAATTTTGCTAGCAGGGAAAAGGAAGTGTTGTCCCTCTCTGTAAGGCAATGGTCAGGCCACACCTTGAGTACTGCATACAGGTCTGGAGGCCTCATTTTAGGAAGGATGTAGATTTGCTTGAGTGTGTACAGAGAAGGGCAACAAGATTGGTGAGGGGAATGAAGGGATCCTCTTACCAAGAGAGAGAGAGAGAGGCCTAAGTTCTGCAAATTGCAGTGGCTGGAGATTAGGCACCTACGCAGTGATCTGATTGAGGTGTATAAGGCCTTGAATGGGTTGAGCACGCTGAATTCTGATGGGATCCTTCCACTTGTTCAGATTACGAACCTAAGGGGGTATAAATTCAAATTAAGAAAGGACAGATGTGCGGAAATTTGCCTTTAGCCAGCGGGTGGTTAATTGCTGGAACAAACTTCCATCTGTCGTTGTGGAAGTTGATAGCTTGAATAAATTTAAGGAGCAACTGGACAGGCATTTGGAGGGAATGGTGTGATTTTTTTTGTTTTTTTTTATTTATTTATTATTTTTTTGCTGGTGCTGCATAAGCTCGTACACTTGCTTTCTTGCATCACATGCCACTACTACATACCTAAAAACTCAATTATAACGTTGAATTTTTAAATTATTATTATTTTTTAATTTTAAATAAATGGTGGATATTTTTAAATAGTTTGCTTGTACTGAACATTTTACACATTAACAGGTAGTTCAAAAAGCATATTTCATTTGTCCTCTATGTTAAGAACAATCATTTGAATTCACTAGATGATTTTGCGAATCTGTCAATAATTGCTTCTGCATCCAATTCATCTAACAGTTCCTTTTCAATGGATAGCAACATGTATGATTCGAAGTTCTCCTCAAACAGTGACTTTCTTAGCTTTGTCTTTATGATCTTTGCCTTTGAAAATGTCCTCTCATATTGAACTTGGGTAACTGATAGTGTGCAGATGACTTTATAAAGTTCATAAAGGTTATCTTGTCTTGAAGTCTGTTGGATTCTAGAATTTTTAGTACACACGATGAGCAAGTGCTACAAATTTTACACTTGTTGCAACTGGAATCCATATTCTCACCATCATTAAGCAAGAGCTTTAATACATCAAAGTTCGAAGCAAAAGAAGACGATTCTAATATTACTTGATCTTTGTTGATTTGTGGAGACAGCTTAATAATACCTTCAATGCTTCATTTCAAGGCCTTTCTCTGCAATAGTTTTAAACTTTGCTGGGTCCAAGCAGGATAAATCTTTATACAACTTTTTGTGTTGTTCAAAGCGTGAATCTAGTGACTGGACAATGTGGTCCATTATTAGGTTAAACATGTTTACTCGAAAATCAGCTAGAGAATCTGAAGAATTTCCTTCATCATCTATAAGCTCATCTGCCATTCTTTTCTTCTTCCTCTGCTTCTTAACTGGCAATGCTGTTTCCAAAGAGTCAATTTCCAATGTTTGATTTTCATCCATATTCAACTGTGAAATCTTGTCATTACATTTATTTACAAATTTCAATGCCTTGCTGTGAACGTTATCAAATGTTCTTGTCTGTTCCTTCAACTTTGTTGTAGCTAAATATACTAAACTCCATGCAGTAAACATACCTAAACCACTTGTCTGTAAATAACTTGATAACGGGGCTGTAGTTTCAAATATATACAAGTAAGTAAATGCTGTCAATATTGTTTAAAACTTTACAAGACTTTGAAGTAAAATATTTGCTTCTTGTTTTGTTTTTGCATCAAACTTGCCTGAATCTCGTATCATTGATAAGCATGTCAATAGAGTTATAAAAGTACTCAAAACGTCCAAATATAGTTTTTGCTGCATTGGATTTTCCTGACCATCTTGTCTCACCAATTAGATGTAATCGTTGCATTTTTTCTTGTCCTAGATGTTTTCCAACAACTTCTATCCATACAGCCATTCTCTTGTATGATGTTTTCACAAAAGTTGCTAAATTCTGGAGCAAGTTGAAAAAAAGAAACTGCACGCACGCAACATTTTGTTGTTTCAGTTATCACCAAATTCAATGGGCATAGCACCATGTATGAACATGTTGATCAGCCACATCAGTAATTTTACTTTGTAAACCATTATACTGGCCATGGTAGCTTGCAGCTCCATCTGTACTATCAGATAAACATTTTTTGGGATCAATTTTAAGATGCTGTAATGTTTCAGTCAGTAGATCAAAAAGTCCCTCTCCTGTACCATCACTACTTGTGCATAACTGTAAGTAGTTGCACACAAATAAAACACCTTTAAGCACATACCGAATAATAATGCTAAACTGATTGATGGATGAATTATCTTGTGTTGAATCAACTTGAATAATATTTTGCTTGAGAAACTTCATGACTAATTCTTTCTTGTATCATATTCTTCATAATTTGGATGAACATGTTAATACAGATCGACCATCACTAATCCGGTTCCACCGCTAATTTGGACATGATTTCTGCGAATGTAATTTCAAAAATCCCGGGTCGGTGCACTGACCTGCCGCTACTGTTTTGGTGGCGTTGGTTGCAGCATCAACTGTTGTTGTGAATTCGTAAACGCCATTTCCCACTTACTTTTCTGCATTTATTATTATAACCTGCTCACATTTAGTCCCAGCCATGGTTCCAATGCATAAAGGAAGTGGCTCTCGTGGTGTAAAGTGCAAACACCGTATATTGTCCATAACAGATAAAGTTGGACTTCTGAAAAAACTCAACAGCGGTGTGTCTGTGAGAAGAACTCTGCTTAATTGTAAATTCCAGCAATTTCTTTTAGTTCCTCTTATCTTAGTAATTTTCTTTTAGCCATTCCTTTTTAGATTTTTTTTTTTTTTTTTTTTTTTACAACACACTCATACAAACGCAACATAATATGATGGATAATACAGCGTGCTAACGAACTTGTTTTCACAAAATCTCTAACAATACTGACAAACTTATTGCAACGTTTGAGAGTTTATTTTATCATAATTAGTTTTATTGCAGCACTCGGCACACATGCAATAAACTAATTACAAATGACCTTCACATGTATGTCGTAATAGCGTCGCACGTATGTAGCCACGTTGGCCATATACATGCGACATAAAAAAGACTTTTTTTTTTTATATATATATTTTAAGCGAAAAAACGACAACACTGACATTACAATTTTTATTTTAGAATTACTAATCAAATTATTTCCTAAATATTTTTTGGCCCCTGGGGAATTTTTTTATTAAACTAGCTTGGCAGTCAATGTGTTAAAGGTAGATGGTGGTGGTTAGCTGTTGGGTAAAATGTATGTGCTAAAATAACCACTGGTGATCCAACAACTCACAGGTCCCAACGCTGCCGGATTAGTGATGGTCGACCTGTAGTTGTTTTACTCAGGTATGTAACAAGTCCACCACGGCCTTTACTTTGAGCCTTTCCTTGTTGTTCTAATCGTTTGATTCTTTGTGTAGACTTGTTTTGTACTGCAGAAACGTGAGCTGCCATAATGGGGTCATATTTTGCCATCAACTGCACTGTAGCTAAAAAAATTGCCATGATTCAGAACTGCATTATCCAGAGTGTAGGCCGATTCATTTCTGTGACCTCGAAAAGGAAGTGCTTGCTTGCCTAACATCTTTATGGTGTCTATAATCTTCATGAATGACAATACTCCTCTGCTTCAACACTTCTTTCTTTTTAATTAGTGAAATGCAAAAAAAATTATCTAAGGTGCCATCATTAACCACACTGATAAATTGCTGAACATTTCTGACATGTGTTGTCGATTTGTGTAAAGCCAAGTGACTAATACACCTGTAGTCACTAAAGCCATGTACAAAGGGTGATGGATTACAAGGTTGGGAGACTCAAAGGCTAAGCAGTATGAACAATATAAGCACCTGTTTTCTTTGTTATATGTTAGCCATTTTCTTGGGACTGAGTCATCTATAATTTTCCTCTCGTACAAATGAGCATCAAGTGGCTGAAATGGATGTTCAGCAAAAAACTGTTTCAGATTTGCTCGTGATGGATATTGGAAGATTCCAGCAGTTGATCTTTCATTTTCTTGTGTAGGTTCATTTATAGAATGTGCTTCAGAAACCAGGTCATTATGCCTGTTAGGTATATCTGATTCCCTGTAACTAGTTGAAGCTATGTGTTTAGATGTTACAACTACAGGTAGTATAGATACTGGAACAATGAAGCCAGAAGTAGTACTGGGCCTGGGTTGGTGAGTAAAGGATGCTATTGTATTTGTCTCTACATTCAAAGTAGCTCTTTCCTGTTCTTGTAACTCACAAGTCATTGCATCATCACCATGAGTATTGTTTCTTGCTTCTTGATTATTTGTTGCAGAACTGTACAGTGATGTGGATGGTGGTTGTGGTATTATAAAATCTGTAATAGACCTGCATCGCTTGGCTGATTCCTGCCTTTCTGCTTCTTGTCGCTCTTTGCATTTCAGTGATCCAGATTTATGCTTTTTGTTTTCCATACTGGTAGGGGTAATATTCCTGAAATTAAAACTTAATTAAAAATACTCCACGTTGGGGAAAATGAACATCTACAGTTAAATGTTGAATCCAACATTTGCCATAATTTGGCTATTTGTACATTTGCATTTGATAATAATAAGTTGTGTTATTAGTTGTTATTATTGTGTTGCTGTATTCTGCATTTTGTTTGTAAACTGTTGTAGTGTATTGTAGAAAATTTTTACAGTACAGTAGCGAGGTCCATTATGTATTTCTGCTAGAAATACATAACGGACCTCGCCGCAAGAACACATCAATGGAAATATGTTTTATAGATGCATCTATTATTAACAACAATTTTAACAATCACAGTAATTTTAACTGTAGAGTAAATAAAAGGTATCATTATTTATTGAACTTGCATTATGCGTATATATTATTATTAGTCACTAAAGTGACTTTAAGTGACTAATGCTTAAATATATTTACTACCTAGTATTTTTATACTAATTTTATACAATGAAAGAAAATACATTATATTTAAATTAAAGGGCATAAGGCTACAGTATATAAAAAATATTAATTAAATACGTACCTTTTATAAAACACAGCAAGCACGAGGTGAAGAGCTGATGAAGCACACTGAAACTGAGGCCGATGCAGTGAAAAATATTTGCTGTCTTTTTAATGCATGCAATAGTTCAATACAAAGTTGACTCCGGTTGCATGTCACGATCCCAGGCTGGGATTTCCAGCCAAGCTTCATTGCACAGTAGTAAAGATCCGAGCCTATATAATGTATGCGTCGACCTCACATAACCCGAATCGGAATTATTTTTTCAGAGTTATTTATTATATTTTTAAATATAAGGTATCCTCGAAAAATGATTTTATTAAAAATTTTTTTATTAAAATAGTAATACAACATAAATTTTAGTTGCATACAGTAATAATATTGGAATGTCTATTATATTTTCAACTACTAAAAGGTCATTAACATTTTAAACATATTGTTTAATGTTATATATTAACATTGAAGAGGGGAGTCCACTTGCAATCGGGCAAGCTGACACCCTGACCAGTCCGCCACTGTGTACATACTAATTGATATTTCTGTTCACTGATTTTTTTTTTTTTTTTTTTTTGGTTTAAAATTTAAAACAGTAAAAATGATAAGCAATTAATACCAAAGAACACTGCACACACAAGTTGCAACAAACATGCTACACACACACACAAGTGACATACGGAGTAATGAGTTTCTGAAAATTTATTTATGTTTTTTATATGATTGCATATTTCATGGAAGGGGAAACATATTTCAGCATAATAACATGAAAACCCATAGAATTCCAGCTATCGGTACTATAGCAAATGCAAGAAGATTGAATTTACTACCCGTTTGTAATTGATTACACTAGCAGAAAAGACCGATAAACTGGAAACTGCAAATTGTTTTTATTGTTTTATGGTAGTGACCTCCAGAAATGTGCTTTAAAAAAATATCACAAAGGTGTTAATAACTAGCGAGTCAACAGCAGGAATTCACAAAAAGGAATGGAAACGTTGAAAATTACATCTAACATAATAGCAGGGTTTTCCCAGCACAAAAGTTCAAAAATACCTTGTTATGCGAGATTTCCAGCAATTCCCAAACCATGTTAGAGTGAAACCTTGTTGTAGAAGTACCGTGTTGTGCGAGGATTGCCGCAATTTATCAATCATGTTAGAGCGAAATTGTGTTGTAGAAGTACCGTGTTATATGGGAGCTGCCTGTATATGATATCAAAATTATTTTTTGTTTCCAGTTCCTTTGTAACCACATCATAGTATCCAGTCAGATTTGTCAGACAAGTCTTTACCTTAACAAACCCATGCTGTGTCTGAATTATTATTGCAGTCGTGATGATCCTTCAAATTAGTACTGGTGATGTTAGCCATGCTACACAGACCATCTTGCAGACCCAATTTTTGTGTCACTTGTAAGATATTCTTATTTGTGCAGGATATAGCTGTTTTATGCAACTGAAGTATGTTCTAAGCCTCAAGAGCAAGTTCGTCAAAAAATTTCGACTTAACAGGAACAGTGCTTTTTTACACCATTCAGTGTTTTTGGAATAGGCAAGAAGTTGTTTAAAAATGTATGCTTTTTAATAATTTCATTATTTTAACATTATAATGGATAATATTAACCAAATAACTTTCTTTTTTTACTTATTGCAAACATTTTAAAATGAGTTTCTAATCCTCCACTATTCGTGTTGCTTTATAAGAAGTAAAGAACTGTTTTCAAAATTTGTTTAGTGGGGTCATATTGTCCCACATATCTTTCCTTACTAATTTTCTCTAAATGACATTGCAGTATTTTAGAATTACACATTTATTATTTAGTTAGCATCTGAAAGTGCCATGTGAGTTAGCAATTTAAGTTTAGGGGTATAATATAAATAGTAAAAATAAATAAATAAAAATAAAAAATCACCAGTAGCAGCTGGCAGAGGTAAAAGTGATTCTTGCACTACTTCTATTGAAATGCAATTGAGCAGCAGCCTGGAAAGAAAGGCAATGGGAATTTCCAGGACTGCTGGGAATCATAGTGGAACAAGTAAATACATGGGCTGTGTTAGGGTAACTAAGAGTAGAAACAGGTGTATGTATACTTGCATGTACACCAATGCTAGGAGTATAGTTAATAAATTCACTGAGCTTGAAGTGCTAGTCAAGACATCAAAGGCAGATATTGTTGTAATTTCAGAGACATGGTGTGCAGAATTATGTCTGTACAGAGACATGGTGTACAGATGTGCAGAATTGGAATTTGGGGAGTACAATGTGGGCAGGAAGGGAGGAGTCGTTATGCTGTTAGTTAAGAAACACATAAAATCTAAGGAAGTGCATCCAATTGATTTTGGTGCACAATGCAGTGTTGAGTTTTTTTTGGTGTGAAATAAGCAATGGGAAAGGAAAAATGAGAGTAGATGTGTGTGTTATAGGTCAATTAAATCTGATGAGTATAATGAGCAATTGTGCAGAGAAATAGAGGCGCCTCCGTAGCCAGTTGGAAAGGAGCAGCAGTGCGTAGCACACGCTTCTTGATTAGACCGGGGTTCGAGCCCATCACCACCAGATACGGAAGATGCGGAAAGGTCAGGGAATGACCACCGCATATCCCGGAGCAATATGGCCCTAGTTGCTAATGCTCCTAAAAACCAAAACAACAACAGAGAAATAGAGTGGGCCAGTAAATTAGAGTGTCTTATAATGGGGGATTTTAATTTCCCGGATATTGACTGGAATTTGTGGGTTGGTCATTCACACACTAGCAAGGCTTTTGTGGATTTATCAGATGACTGTTTTCTTCAGTAGCATGTTTGGGAGGCAACTAGAGGGAGTAATACTCTTGATCTGATTATCAGTAGTAATTCTTCATGCATCAAGAATCTGCAGATAAAGGAACCACTAGGTGGCAGTGATCACAGTGTGCTGAAGTGTGATTTACTCAAAGAGGTAACTACCATCAAGGGTAAAGGGGAAGGGTTTTTGCTTTCATAAAGGTGACTACAGTGGTCTGAGACAGTATTTAAATTCTATACGGTGAAACCAACTGATGATGTTACCAACAGCAAATTCAAAATGGGAAGCATTCAAATAATTCATCTTGGAAGCTACTGGGCTTTTCATACCAAAACAGAAATATTGTTCAAGATTTAGGCCTAAATAGATGTCAGATGAACTAATTAGACGTGTGACAGAGAAGAAAAATGCATGGGATACATATAAATTAACATGTGACACAGTAGCCTATGATAGATATAAGCTGGTCTGTAACCAAGTTACAAAGGAGGTTAGGCAGGCGAAGGAAGATTACGAGAAATCTTTGGGAAAGGATGCAAAGAGTTCTTTACTTAACTCTAGAAGGAAGGGGATGAATCAGATTGGTCCACTTGATATCGATGGTTCAAATGTTGATGATCCTGCTCAGGTAGCTAATAAACTAAATGAATATTTTGCATCAACATTCACACATGAGGAGTTATTCAGGGAGGGGAATGCCAGAGGTGTATTCAAATCTGGCAGTAAGCTAGATAATCTTGCAATAACTGAGAGTAAAGTGGAGGAGAAATTGTTGAAGATAAACACAAGAAAGGCACCTGGGGTGGATGGAATCTATCCAGTTATATTAAAGGAGGCGGCAAAGGAAGTAAGCAAACCCTTAGCCATAATTATGAGAGCTTCCTTGGACTCAGGGGAGGTACCCATGGACAGGAGATCAAATGTGACCCCAGTCGACAGAGGAGAACTGGGGTCACATCAAGGGGCAATACAGGTAATTACAGACCTGTTAGTTTAACTTCTGTTCCAGGGAAATTAATGGAGGCACTGGTTAAAGAAGCATTGCAGGATCATCTAGAAAAGACTTCAGTTAAAGCTTGGACACAGCATGGGTTTGTTAAGGGGAAGTCTTGTCTGACTAATTTGATTGGATACTATGATGTAGTCACAAAGGAACTGAATGCAAAGAATAACTTTGATATCATATATTTGGATCTTAGAAAAGCCTTTGATACTGTTGCACATGGAAGACTGCTGCACAAATTGGAGCAGTGTGGCATTGGAAGCAAATTGCTGCTATGGATAAAGGAATGGTTGAGTGGAAGAAGACAGAGTGGTAATTAATGGACACTGCTCTCCATGGACTAAAGTTATTAGTGGAGTCCCTCAGGGTTCAGTCTTGGGTCCATTGTTGTTTTCTGTATTTATAAATGATATTGACGATGGTATATTAGGCTTAATGTCCAAGTTTGCAGACGATACGAAGTTTGGCAGGGTGTTAATGACAGTACACTGCTGGAACAGGATCTAGAAAAGTTGAGCAGATGGGCTGAGAGGTGGCAAATGAAGTTTAACATTGGCAAATGTAAAGTACTACATGTGGGAGGCATTAATCCCAGAATAACGTATCACCTCTGTGGTACCACACTGACAGTGGTAGGGAATGAAAAGTACCTGGGGGTAATTGTGCAGTCAGATACAAAGTTTTCTGAGCAGTGCAAACAGTCTGCACGAGTAGCTCATTGTGTGTCTTGTCAATGATATACAGGAATTTTCTAGCAGGGATAAGGAGGTGATTATCCCCTTGGATAAGGCAATGGTCAGGCCACACCTTGAGTACAGTATACAGGTCTGGAGGCCTCATTTTAAGAAGGATGTAGAGCTGTTGGAACAAGTACAGAGAAGGGCAACAAGATTAGTGAATGGAATAAAGGGTTGCTCTTACGAAGAAAGGCTTAAGTTTTGCAAATTACACTGTCTGCAGACTAGGCAGTTGCAAGGTGATCTGATTGAGGTGTATAAAGCCTTGAATGGTTTGAGCATGCTCAATGCTGATGGGATTCTTCCTCTTGCTGAGAATAATCACCTTAGAGGGCATAAATTCAAATTGAGGAAAGACGGTTGTAGAATAGATATGCGTAAGTTTGCCTTTAGCCAGCAGGTGGTTGATTGCTGGAACTAACTTCCATCTGTCGTTGCAGAAGTTGATAGCTTAAATAGATTCAAGGCATAACTTGACAAACATTTGGAGCAAGTGGATGGGTGAAATAAAGGTTTTTTTTTTTTTTTTTTTTTTCCCTTGGCTAATGATATATAAGCTTGCTTTCCAGCATCATGTGCCTTTGGTAATGCTAATGTTCTGATGGGTGGTTGGGTCTATTAGTGGGTACATGAGTAAAGGAACCCCTTTAAACGAACCTTCTCAAATTATGCACATTGTACTGATTGTATTTTTCTGGAATGCTTTCTCCAAGTACTGTAGATAGTTTTCAGTCTGAAAAACTGGAAAATGGATATAATAGAGAAATGATGGGGGGGGGGGAACACAGATTCAGCATAAGGAATTTGAAGTAATGAGGAATGGTATAAATTATGTAAATCTCAATGAATAAAAGGCAGTTGATTGTTTATGTAAATAAATCTTTATTGTGAAGTACGGAATTACAACACAAGATCCCATCATGGTGACGAGCACCAGGGGTTCACATGTAGCAGCTTGAGAAAAACAGAATAAAATACAGCATACAAATACATAAACAGGATACAAAATACAGCATACTAAATACAGCTTAACATTAATTCCTGGGGGTCCGGTGATGAGAGATTTGAACATGGGATAGGTGCATCGTGATCCTCTTTTAGTTGATCAGGGATCAAGAGCTTAAAAGGCTTTGATAAATTCTTCAAACAGGCCTCTGAGGTTGGGTATATTCATAATGTAGTTTTAAATGTTTTTCACCAACCTTATGTAGAAACACAACGAAAACGAAAACTGGAATCTTGATAACTATGTATTTATAATAAATTATATTTGCCTGTATTTACAATAAATTATATTTAACTTTACAACTAAAATATATGAAATATACATATAAAATATTCATTAAAATATACTGGGTTAAGAACAATAAAATATATTAAAATATACTAAATTAAAAGCGATAAAATCATAGCTTTCGAAGGCTCCTGCCTTCTTCTTCAGCGGTATTTTCTTTGTTATGCAGTGCGTCTTTAAATACCAGCAGGTTCACAGTACTCATCACGTGTTTCATTCCCACATGTTCCGTTCTCTTGTGTTATGGAATCGGAAGTGGCTCGAGAGTGGGTCATATGGAACCGTTCATCCCTTCTGAGGATAGTAGCCTCAAAGAGGGGATGGATCTGCGTTCCTCTATCTCTATTAATGTTCACTGTGTAACAGATCCGTAAACTCTTGAGCCACTTGCGGTCCGGGGAGATCTGGTGCTGCTTCTCCCAAAAATGCTCGGCCACGGCAGACTTACCATACGCCGCATTTCTTATTGCCTTAGTGTGCTCCCCCAGACGATCTTTGAGACGGCGTTTTGTTTCCCCTACATAACACTCCCCACAATCTGGGCATCTAATACTATATACGACCTCACTTGCATTCTCTTTTTGAATGGGTTCCTTTACTTGTGACACGATTGTGTGTAGTCTCTGCCCCAGAAGCTGCACACAATGCGTCTGATAATTTCTTAGTATTCTAGTTATATGATCGGATAGTAGGGAATGTATGCAGTGGATACTGGTGTAAAATATTCGCCTCTCCTCTGATTTCCTTTAATATATTTTTCGATAATCCTCCGGGGGTAGCCACATTTTGTAAGATCCTTCGTGACGCGATCATACTCTACCTTCCTATCCTCGGAGGTACTACAGTGTGATTTTGCACTGTCAACTAATGTTCTAACCATACTGTTCCTGTGATGTTGGCCTGAGCTGAATTGTAAGGCGAATATTAACATTTACACATCGATTTCCTATAGGCCTTAGTCTTTAGTTGTTGGTCTTCCCTACAGACCAACACATCTAGGAATGGCAAAACTCCTCCTTCTGCCTCCGAGGTAAATTGTATGAATGGGGAGAAGCCATTTAAAATATTCAACACCTGATCTTCACTCCCCTTTCGAATAATTGAAAACGTATCATCTACGTATCTTTTCCAGTGGTGCATAGGGAGAACACTAACATTAAATATTCCAGCCTCAAGCTCCTCCATAGCTAAATTAGCTATAATTGCGCTAATGGGGGAGCCAGTGGCTGTACCGTTAATCTGCTTATACACATTGTTATCAAACTCCATAGTGGTGCTTGAGAGGCATAATTCTATACCTTTCTCAATATCCTCTAAATTTAATTGTGTTCTAGTATTTAGAGTGGTATCTCTCCACAAGGCCATGTGTGCACAACGCACTCCATGGTCAATCGGAATACATGTAAATAGAGATTTCACGTTGAAAGATATCATAATTGAGGAGAGGCGAATATTTTAAGCCAGTATCCACTGCATACATTCCCTACGCGTTGTGCAGCTTCCGGGGCAGAGGCTACACACAATCGTGTCACAAGTAAAGGACCCCATTCAAAAAGAGAATGCAAGTGGGGTCGTATATAGAATTAGATGCCCGGATTGTGGGGAGTGTTATGTAGGGGAAACAAACACCGTCTCAAAGATTGTCTGGGGGAGCACACTTAAGGCAGTAAGAAATGCGGAGTATGGTAAGTCCGCCGTGGCCGAGCATTTTTAGGAGAAGCAGCACCAGATCTCTCCGGATGATGCTATCATCACCGATCGGGCGCATAAGTTCTGGGACCGCAAGTGGCTCGAGAGTTCACTGTTCCACATTGAACATTAATAGAGATAGAGGAATGCGGATCCATCCCCTCTTTGAGGCTACTATCCTCAGAAGGGATGAACGGTTCCGTATGACCCACTCTCGAGCACTTCTGATTCCATAACACAAGAGAACGGAACACGTGATGAGTACCGTGAACCTGCTGGTATTTAAAGACGCACCGCAGAACAAAGAAAATACCGCTGAAGAAGAAGGCAGGAGCCTTCGAAAGCTATGGTTTTATCGCTTTTAATTTAGTATATTTTAATGTATTTTATTGTTCATAACCCAGTATATTTTAATGTATATTTCATATATTTTAGTTGTAAAGTTAAATATAATTTATTGTAAATACAGGCAAATATAATTTATTATAAATACATAGCTATCAAGATTCCAGTTTTTGTTTTCGTTGTGTTTCTACAATAGGCTTTGATAAAGTTGTATCTGTTCTTGTTACTTATTAGGATGGCAAGCATCTGCTTAGGGAGGAATATGCCAGTGAATGGAAGCCCATTGTGTTGTGGTGAGCCACAAGTGCTGGTGACGATCTTAAGCTTGGCTGTGGGATCTTCCAAGAGCAAGCTTTCCAAATATTGGAAGATTGATATCTGGCCTCTAAGGAGTTTGGCTGTGAAGACTAACCTCTTTTCCATGATTAGGAACTTCACCCTTGGGATTTTGAGCGGTTGTGCAATCATGGTTGGTTGTGGTAGCAGGAGGCAGACGAACCTTGCTATTGGCCCATTTCAATAACTACTATTTGGTGTTATACACTCGCTTAAGGTTTGTAGATGCGGCGGCTGAGGCCCATATTTCTGCGCAATAGAGAATGGCAGGGTAGATCATGGAGGTGATGAATCTTTTAACGAGGGGGTGTAGCACAGTGGTTTTTGACCTTTTTTAATAACTGCACCCCTACGTAATTTATTTTATTTTGTGGCATCCCTACTCAATTTTCTGCCTGTTAGATCCAATTCTCTCTCTGCATATATATATATATATATATATCTAATATTAAAAAAATGTGTAATATGATGGTTATTACAATAATATAACTATAAACAAAATTACAGTTCACAATACAAATTATATAAATACAGGTAACCCTCATATAGGTGCCTCCGTAGCCAGGTGGGAAGGAGCAGCAGTGTGTAGCACATGCTTCTTGATTAGACTGGGGTTCGAGCCCGTCATCACCAAGTACGGAGGATTCCGAAAGGTCAGGGAATGACCACCGCATATCCTGGAGCAATATGGCCTTAGTTGCTAATGCTCCTAAAAACCAAGTAACATATAAACCCTCATATAACACAGTTATTAGGTTCCTGTAAAATGTGTTGTGCAAAACCGTATTATACGGAACTAAGAAAAAGTACAAAATGGGGGTTTATGTTTCAAAAACTAACAAAAATACACCATTCTAGATTTTGTGTATCTTCTGCTCTCTTTAAAAAATCAGTAATCTGGGGTTTGCTTTTGCTTGATAAATCTTTGTAAATTTCATTGTGTGGAACTAAGCATTTTTGAAGCTCCCTTTTGAACTTTGGCTTCCTTTCATTCGAGAATCTACATTAGATTCTAATTGCTTGGCTAACTTTATGCCTTCCCCTATGCTTTTTTGTGTAAAATTTGGAAGTTTAGAATTTTCATCTGCAATATCACATCTGAATTGATTTGATTTTACCTCCAATGCTATTTGCACCAAATCTGCTACTCCGGCTTCTTTTTCTACCAGTAATTCTTGAATGTCTTCAGTAATCATTTTTTAGGAGCATCAGCGACTAAGGCCATGTTACTCTGTGTATATTGTCTGTAAGTTACGCGTGTCCTGAGGTTGATTTTTTGTTTTTCTGGATGAAAAACCCAAGTTTCTGAGAGAAAAACCCATGCTACCTCGCCCGACTAACTCAGCCACGTTATGAAATAGACCCATAAAAATTCCTCCCTTCATCGATGGAATTCAAACTGTGGTCTCTTCCAGCCAGTGTGGGGAGGAGGGCAATATGAACTGTGCCACCATGAGGTCTTCAGTAGGCATATCATCAAAACTTTCCCATCCTACTGATATAGCAAGTTCTACTATCGCACTGATTCCGTTTTCTGCCCATTCAATCATATTTCCTGAATGACTCTGGATATACATTTTACCGCATGAATTTAAAAAGTTGACGTTTTTACTTCTTTCAGCGATAAAGCTATGATTCTGATACAGTCCACAATTGAGAAATTTTTCCATGCCTCCTTTCAATAGATTCGGAATCAATTTTTTCCAAAATCCATTGTAACGATATTCTGATGGAATGAGATTTAAAGGTGGATATAATGCCTTGATCTAATGGCTGAATGAAAGAAGTTGTATTAACCCCCGTACAACTCTGGCGGTAGGAACATAACTTCAACGTTTGGATGAGTTAAATCTTTTGGATGGCCTGGTGTGCTATTCAATAGTAATAAAAATTTGAAATCTAGATTTTTCCACAATTTCAACAAATACAAGTTGAATAGCACAGAACATAACATGGGAATTTCCCAACAAAATAAAATAGACAGATTTCTCAATTTTTATTTTATTTATTTATTTTTTTTTTTTCCCTAGCGAGTCAACACCGGGGATTCAGAAAGAGTGGAAAAGTTGAAAATTTACATCCAACATAATAGCAGCATTTTCCTGGCACAAAAGCTCAAAAATACCATGTTATGCGAGGTTTACTGAAATTCTCTGTGTTATATAAGTACCATGGATGACTCCGTAGCCAGGTGGGCAGGAGCAGCAATGCGTAGCACACGCTTCTTGATTAGACTGGGGTTCGAGCCCATGACCACCAAAAGCAGAGGATGCGGAAAGGTCAGGGAATGACCACCACATATCCCCGGAACAATATGGCCATAGTTGCTAATGCTCTTAAAAACCAAATAACAAACATAAGTACCGTGTTGTGTGAGGATTGCTGCAATTTATCAATCGTGTTAGAAAGAAACCGTGTTGTAGAAGTACCGTGTTATACGGGGGGGGGGGGGGGTTGCTTGTGTATATATACAGTGGCAGACAAAAAAACTCCATCACTTGTAAATTTTGCAAATAATGTTTTGCACTGAATTGTGGGTTGCAGAAATGTTCGAAATGCATTTGTTAGATGGGATATATATCTCTGTGAATGAAATCCAATAAAAAGACTCCACCCGATATACCTAATTGCCATAAATCTTCCTAAACAGTTTTTAAAATGCGTAATTAATGGAAATATGAGAAATCATGTAAATGGCAATCATGACAACCAAATGAATTTTACTGCATTTGCGTGTACAAACTGAAACAACAAGTTAATGTGATAGTATTACGTACTGCAAATCAGCAAAATAAGTCCTCAATATTTAGTTGTTCCTCCTCAAGCTGCAATTACAGCCTTGCAACGATCTGGAACAGAGTTAATCAACTACTGGATATACGGTTGCCCAATTTTGTGGTACCATACCGTACCACACCCTTACAGTGCTCTCCTGCAGTTGAATCTTACTTCTTGACTTCTGAGCAAATTTTAAACGACAGTATGTACCAGCAATTTTCAGTAGGGTTCAAATGTGGATTGTTGCCAGGCCAGTCCACCTCTGTAATGTCAATGCCAGCATTTGTGAGGTATGACACCTTGTGTCATACCTCACAAATGCACCTTAAGGGAGAAAAACGAGGGAAAACATTGGTATAGGTATAAGTATACCAATCTAAATAGTGTAAAACTTACCAATTTTGCTGTGTGGCAAGATCTTAGTCCTGTTGAAAAATGCAGTTTTAGACGTATGTGTGGTGATCCCTAATAATGGGTTTCAGGCACTCCTCAAAGATAGCAGTGTAAGTTTCTGCCTTCACTGTTCCGTTAATAAATTTAATTTGCCCCACCCCTTTGCTTGTTTTGCATCCCCAGACCATATTACAGTCGGTGTTATGCTGTCAGGATGGTATGCCTCCGATTTTCGTCTTCTGACATGTTGTTTCCTATCCGAGCCATGCTGGGTTGAATTTCGATTTGTCAGAAAAGATGACTGTGTCCCATTGCTCTTTTGCCCATGAAACATGCGTTTTAGCCCAAGCAAGTCGCTTCCTCCTCATTTGTTGGGTCAACAAAGGCTTCTTCTTGGGCCGATAGGCATGCAGACCACATTCCGAAAGCCATCGTTGGATACTTCGTGCACTTGTTGCAACACCAGAGGCCACCTCGAAGTCCCGTTTTAGATCAGGAGCACCAGCATGTCAATTACGAAGGCATAGCTGTTTCAAATATCAATCTTGGGAAGGTGTAGTCACTCTTTTTCGGCCTGATCCAAGTCTTCTCTTCACATCACCGGTTTCACGCTTTAATTTCAGCACCCGCGATATTGTTGACTGGTGGCAGCCTATTTTATCAGTGATAGCATGCATAGAAAGCCCTTCCTGGGACAGAGCAATAGCTACACTTTTTTTCTTGGTGTCAACTGAACATATGGACCATGCTTACACCTCTGCAAAACAGAATAGTAATGAGCATGTACACTCTTCCAAGCCATATTTATAGAAATGGCTGATGCAATCCCTTACAGTTACTGTCTGCAATAGAAGTGTTATCTGACGCAATAACTTTGCTTTGCAACAAACAATATCTTATACGTTTCACTACAAATGTTATTTTTTTTTTTTTAAGGTGATTCAGTTTTTTTGTCCGACCCTGTATAATAATTTTATTCTTTTTACAGAGGTACTAAATAAACATCAATTATAGATCACCACAAAATTAAAAAGATATCTTACACCTTTTTATAATGAAATAAACAAATTAAAAAAAAAAAGTTTAAGTAACTTAAACCCAAATTACGTGGCACCCCTGGAATGTTGTTGCAGCAACCCGGTTGAAAACTGCAACACTACTGGTTTTGAGATCCACTTTAGACGAGAGAATTCGGTACTGAGTTTGTCAATCTGGTTGACAAAAGACATCTTTTGATCAAATAGAATGCCAAGGTCTGTGTGTGAGGTTTTGGTTTGGTATTGGTACCCTTCTGAGTGAAACAATGAGTAGTGTTGGCAGAGATTTAAAGCAAAATATAAATGTACTTTTTGAAAGGCATCTTTGACACAAACTATAATGATACGATATACACGTTTCTTCTTGGCTGTAAGGCTTTTTTAATTAAACTTATTAGTGTTACTTATAACTAGACATCGGATTATATGTACTAAAAAACAGGTCAAATATGTACCAAAATTAGTAATAGCAATGGTGGCATGGTGCAAGGAAGCCTTTGGCTTATGCTGCACCAGCCAAGAAAATAAATAAAATAATAAGAAGAAAATTTTTAAAAATTAATTACTAAGAGAAAAGGAAATGGACAACCTATGCGTTTCCCTCCTCCCTTAGGTAATTATCCATCTGACCTTTGAATTTCCCCAAACTGTCAGCCTCTACCACCCATGTATGTAATTTATTCCAGTAATTTATAACTTGCCGGCTAAAGCAAGTTATTATGCTGGTGCAGCATAAGCCAAAGAAGCCTTTGGCTTATGCTGCACCAGCCAAGAAAATAAATAAAATAATAAGAGGAAAATTTTTAAAAAATAATTACTAAGAGAAAAGGAAATAGACAACCTATGCGTTTCCCTCCTCCCTTAGGTAATTATCCATCTGACCAGTTCTGTCAGCCTCTACCACCCATGTATGTAATTTATTCCAGTAATTTATAACTTGCTGGCTAAAATAAAACTTCCTGCAATCCAGTCTAAACCTTTCCTTTCCTCCCATAACTTGAAATTATGGCCTCTAGTTCTAGAATGATTTATAACCATGGAAACTTTGCTCTCATTCATTTTACTTATGCCTCTCAGAGGCTTAAATACCTCAATCAAGTCTCCTCTAAAGTGCCTAGTTTCCAAGCTCTGCAACCTATATATTGAAGTCTTTCCTCATATGGACACCCTTTTTCTGATCTCACCAAGTGTTACCTGTCTTTGGACCCTTTCAAGAAGCACAATGTCTTTCTTTGGAATACTGTGTTCAAGTCATACTTGAACACAGTATTCCAAGTGTGGTCTAACAATAGCCTTATATAATGGGATTATGATGTCCTTATCTTTACTAGCAATTGTTCGATAAATCACCGATAGGACACCATGGGCCTTCCTTGCAACCTGTCTACAATGCTTGGAGAACTTCATGGCTGATTGTATCATAACATCCAAGTCCCTTTCCTCCACTACTGGCCTTAGTTCAATTCCACCAAGTACAGGTAGTTCTCGACTTTGAGTTAATTCGTTCCTAGCGTGCACTCGTAAAGCAGGAATTATTACCCGTAGACATAAGGTTAAAAATAAGGGTTACGTTCTCAACAATGAAATTAGTTAGCTAATTGGTTTATGTTTAAACAATGATTGATTTATCGAAAGAAATGAAAACATAGCCTGTAAAATCAAGCAAATTATAATAATAGAGAAATTATTTACGACTTACAAAAGTTAAAGAATGTTTATTCTTCATCATCATCGACTAATTGCGCACTTGTTGATCACTCATTATTGGCTTGGAACTCATTGGTTTGTTGCTCAAGGAGTCGTCGTCTTCAGAAATGTTTCAAGAGGCGTTTGTTTCCAAGTAATCTTCTCTTTTAATTATAAATTTCATGATTGCATGCATAAGCATTTTTTAACGGCACACACAAATTGCGACTAACACGATTCGCGTGGAGTAACAAGTTTACAAAGCTTGAAAAAAAAAATAGAATGAAGAGAAGATTCTGAAATTTTATTTGTTTTTTATACAATTGAAGATTTCAGTAAAGGGCAAACACATTTCACAATAATAAAGTAAAAAACCAGACAATTCCAGCTATCGGTATTTTCGCAAATGCAAGAAGATCGAGTTACTAACCATTTATAATTGCTTGCAGTAACAGAAAAGCCCAGTACACCTGAAAGTGCAAATTGTTTTTATTGTTTTATGGTTGTGACTTCCAGAAATGTGCTTTAGAAAAATATCACAAAGGCATTTAAAATTGATTCTTTTAATGGAACATATAACGAAGAGTAGTAGTAGTAGTAGTGGCACATGATGCAAGAAAGCAAGTGTAGGAGCTTATGCAGCATCAGCCAAAAAAAAAAAAAAAAAAAATCACACCATTCCCTCCAAATGCCTGTCCAGTTCCTCCTTAAATTTATTTAACCTATCAACTTCCACAACGACAGATGAAAGTTTGTTCCAGCAATTAACCACCCGCTGGCTAAAGGCAAATTTCCGCACATCTATTCTACATCTGTCCTTTCTTAATTTGAACTTATGTCCCCGTAGGTTGGTAATCTGAACAAGTGGAAGGATCCCATCAGAATTCAGCGTGCTCAACCCATTCAAGGCCTTATAGACCTCAATCAGATCACCGCGCAGGTGCCTAGTCTCCAGCCACTGCAATTTGCAGAACTTAAGCCTCTCTTGGTAAGAGAATCCCTCCATTCCCCTCACCAATCTTGTTGCTCTTCTCTGTACACGCTCAAGCAAATCTACATCCTTCCTAAAATGAGGCCTCCAGACCTGTACGCAGTACTCAAGGCGTGGCCTGACCATTGCCTTATACAGAGGGACAATCACCTCCTTTTCCCTGCTAGCAAAATTCCTATATATCATTGACAAAACCCCATGACCCGCCCTAGCAGCCTGTCTGCACTGCTCAGAAAACTTCATATCTGACTGCACAATTACTCCCAGGTCTTTTTCATTTTCTACCACCTTAAGTGTAGTACCACACAGTTGGTACGTGTCTCTGGGGTTACTTCTACCCATATGCAGTACTTTGCATTTGTCAAGGTTGAATTTCAGTTGCCACTTCTTAGCCCATCTGCCCAAATTATCTAGATCCTGTTGCAGTAGCACACTGCCATTACTGTCATTAACAACCCTACCAACCTTTGTGTCATCTGCAAACTTCGACATTAAGCATGATATACCTTCATCAATATCATTGATAAATACACAAAACAACAGTGGACCCAACACTGAACCCTGTGGGACTCTACTAATAACATTAGTCCACGAAGAGCAGCACCCATTGATTACCACCCTCTGTCTTCTCCCACTTAACCATCCTTTTATCCATTGTAGCAACTTACCCTTAATACCATTCTGCTCCAATTTGTACAGTAGTCTTTCATGCGCAACAGTGTCAAAAGCTTTCCTGAAATCCAAATATATGATATCAAAATTATTTTTTGCATCCAGTTCCTTTGTGACCACATCATAATAACCAATCAAATTTGTCAGACAAGACTTTCCCTTAACAAACCCATGCTGTGTTTGAATTATTGCTGCAGTCTTGTCTAGATGATCCTGCAATGCATCTTTAACCAGCGACTCCATTATTTTACCCGGAACAGAAGTTAAACTAACTGGTCTGTAATTACTCGTCACCCTTCGATCCACCTTTGTGAATTGGGGACACATTTGCACATCTCCAGTCCGTGGGAACCTCCCCTGAGTCCAAGGATGCTCTCATTATGGCTAAGGGTTTGCTTAGTTGCTTTGCCGCCTCCTTTAAAATAACTGGATAGATCCCATCCACCCCAGGTGCCTTTCTTATGTTTAACTTCAACAATTTCTCCTCCACTTTGCTCTCAGTTATTACAAAATCATTAAGCACACTGCTACAATTTGATAACCTTCTTCCATTTTCAAATTGTAATAATTCCTCACGTGTGAATGTAGATGCAAAATACTCATTCAGTTTGTTTGCTATCTGAGCAGGATCATCAACAGTCGAACCATCGATGTCAAGTGGACCAATCATATTCATCCCCTTCCTTTTAGAGTTTATATAAGTAAAGAAATCCTTGCTGTTTTTCTTAGCATCTTTTGCCAAAGATTTCTCGTAATCCGCCTTCGCCTGCCGAACCTCCTTTGTGACCTGATTACAGACTAGCTTATATCTGCCACAGGCTTCTGCGTCACCTGATAATTTATATGCATCCCATGCATTTTTCTTCTCTGTCACGAGTCTCATTAGTTCATTTGATAACCATTTAGGCCTAAACCTTGAACGATATTTCTTAATCGGTATATAAAGTCTAGTAGCTTCCACAATTAATTCTTTGAATGCTTCCCACTTAGAATTTACTGTTTGTAACATTGTCAGTTGATCCCACTGTACAGAACTTAAAAACTGTCTGAGACCACTGTACTCCCCTTTACGGAAGCAAAAACCCTTTCCTTTACCCCTGACGGTAGTTACCTCTTTGAGTAAATCCCACTTCAGCACACTGTGATCACTGCCACCTAGTGGTTCCTTTATCTGCAAATTCTTAATACACGAATGATCACTGCTGATAACCAGATCAAGAGTGTTACTTTCTCTGGTTGCCTCTCGAACATGCTGCAGCAGAAAACAATCATCCAATAAATCCACAAAAGTCTGACTAGTGTGTGAGTGACCAATCCACAAGTTCCAGTCAATATCTGGGAAGTTAAAATCCCCCATTATAAGACATTCAGATTTACTGGCCCACTCTATTTCTCTGTACAATTGTTCATTGTACTCATTCAAGTCATTAGGCCTATAACACACTCCTATTCTTATTTTTCCTTTCGCAGTGCTTATCTCACACCAAACTGACTCAACAGAGCACTGTTCATCTATATTAACTGGGTGCACTTCCTTTGATTTTATGTTTTTCTTAATTAACAGCATAACACCCCTTCCCTTTCTGTCCTGTCTGTCCTTTCTGTACACATTGTACTCCCCAAATTCCAGTTCTGCATTCCTTATATCTTTGTGACACCACGTCTCTGCTATCCCAACAATATCCTCCTTTGATGTCTTGACCAACACTTCAAATTCATCAAATGTATTTACCATACTTCTAGCATTGGTATACATGCAAGCATACATGCTCCTATGCCTATTCCTTGTTACCCTAACACATCCCATATACCCAACTATTCCATGATGACTGCCATCCGTCCCTGAAACCCCCAACACCCCTCGCTCCAGGTCGCTTCTTATTCTAATAGAAGTTGTGCAAGAATGACCTTCACCTCTGCCTGCGGTTACTGTTAAACTATTAGTCTTTGTATCCCCCCAAACTAGCAGTTTTCCGACCCACCTAACACTGCCTCGATAGCATCAGCAAATATTCTTGCACCCTTTCTATTTAAGTGTATCCCATCCCTGTAGAAGCAATCTCTCCTGTTAACAAGTACAGTCCAGGCTGAAAAAAATTCTACTCCTTGAGCCTTGCACAATATTTCCAGGGCCGAATTGATCGACAAGGCTCTCATTATGTACTCCCTCCTATCGTGTCTGGGCAGAATTGCAGACACTTTCAAATTCAACCCTATTTCACGGCTTTTTTTCAACAGTGACCTGTACTTGTTGAGTAATTCCGCCGGTCTCCTACTCTTAATATCATTAGTGCCAACGTGTACAACTATATCACCTTTTGTGCCCTTAAAAGATGATATCCGCTCTACAACGTCATCAACCTTTGCCCCTGGCAGACATACCCTGGTCCTGTTCCACCTATCTTTTTTACAAAGCATGTTCCCCGTTTCCCTGACAATAGAGTCACCTATAACAACTAGTTCCTTTGGGACCAGCGCATTCTGCCTTAGGGGTTGCCGCTGTGTTGCGTGATGACCAAGTGCAAGCTCTGGCGTTGATGTGGGCAGCTGAGAGCCTGATGGGCCCTCAATTTAGATCTTTCGAGGGCATCCACCCTGTCCTTCAAACTCTCATATAGGCCCATAACAACGCTGAGTTGTCGCCTGATTTCCTTACACTCCTTACATCGCGCATACACAAAGACATCCCCCATGGCAATATCATGTTCCGTTCCAGAGTGTTCGGCAAACATTTCACAAGTTGCACATTTTTTTAGGCTGTGATGCGTTGGAGAATTGCCCCCCTCAGTTCTACCCCGAGTCACAGCACTCCTGCCACTTTGTGCCCGTTGCTTTGCTGCTCTAGTCTGGGGCATGGTAGTTTAAATTAATAAAATCAATAAATTAAATATCAATAGTATTTGAATAGAAACTATTAAATAGAAACAGTGAAGCGTATTACTATATAATTATGCGTTAGAGCTACCTAGCTATCTCAATTAATAAATTTGAATTCCCTACCACTATATCCAAAACCAATGGCTACAAAAATGGAACGAAATAACGGTTTTACCTATCGTAAGTAAAATCCACAAAAACTCTTTATCTAAATTAAAAATAAAAAATAACCAGCGTAACTATAACTATATGACTACGTATTAAGTACAATATAAAATAACAATCATGTAAATAAAAGGCAAACACTTATCGTTTTTGCGGAGCCTGTAACTGACAGCTGTAACTTTTAAAAAAAATTGCAATGAGTAATTGCAATGAGACGATAATTGGATTGGAAGGATTTGTCACCCTTTTTAGGAACTGGCAGTGCATTTTAATGATTTGATTTGGTAACTAATACAATTTACAAACCACGCTCATGACCTTTTATATGGCCTTTATATGAAACCGGGATACCGGCATTCCAAAAAAAAAAAAAAAAAACAATTTTCACAATAAATTTTGATGACAATTAGGTGCAATTAAATAAGGAAAAAACAAGTAATTACTTGAATTCACATTTTAAATCAAGCTTTTATTACGATAATAAATATTCAAGCAAAAAT
Organism: Mastigoproctus giganteus; assembly: GCF_048544385.1. Classification (NCBI taxonomy): domain Eukaryota; kingdom Metazoa; phylum Arthropoda; class Arachnida; order Uropygi; family Thelyphonidae; genus Mastigoproctus; species Mastigoproctus giganteus. Next base: position 100,859,192 of record NC_143579.1, read on the forward strand.
TAGTAAACATACTGAAAAAAAATAAAAAATAAGCATCCACACTACCTGTCCGAATAAAGTTAAGCTCAGTAGTGTTATCGTTTAAACTGGATCTAATTTTGGTACATATTTATTTAGCGGCAGAAAACGTCCTTTTGGATTCTGTGCTGTTGGAGCTTTGTACTGAGATAGTCGTAGACGAGTTGCTGTTTAACTTAACCCCTCCCCCCTTATTTTCTCATCTTCAAAAAATCATTTCCTTTTTGACTTTTTATGGCACTACATCCGTATTAACGAAAGAAAAGGACTAACGGTTAAGCTTGGTGAGGACACCAAATCTAAGTTGTGGAGCGGGGGTTATTTATTTATTTATTAATTTTTATTTCCCTGTACTTTAATCAGTGGCCATTGCTATGATTTTCATACAGCAGCTCCCCTCAAGCACTAAGCCCCCACAATTATCTGACTGCGTTAAAAAATGAGAATTTCCAGGAACTGAGGGATATCCATCCCCCCCACAAGTATATATATATATATACTTGTGGGGGGATGGATATCCCTCAGATCACAAGCACATTATTACTGGTGACATCAGTATCATTACTGAACCCGAATTACGCAACTTACTTTCCTATGGATTCAAATTTAGACCCAGCACCACATACAATACCAATAAGATGTCCAAACAAATACATCAAGACCTCATACAATTTTGCCTAAAACTAGCCTACAAACACAACATACCACTAGAAGCTTTCCACAAATGGATATCCCTCACATACCAAGCTATTTATAAACAGCTCACTGTCTCACATAATATTAAACAGCATGCCAAGACCTTTGACTTGGGTAAAATAAAACAACAATTAAAAAAGTTACAGGCTATGTTTATCATAACCTCCATAGACAAAGCAGCCAACAACTACAGCTTCATATGCAAGAAATTCTATACCACTACCTTACTAAACGAGCTGAACAACAGCTCTACATACAAAGTAGAGACTATTAAACGTACCACCATCACCAAAAAACTACTGGCTATACACAAAAAATTAAAACTAAACAACACCAACACTAATTTTCCGTATGTTTATTGCATACCCAAATTTCACAAATCACCCATCAGTTTTAGATTCATCACTTCATGCAGGAACAGTTACGCTAAAATTCCACATAAAATGCTGGTTGAATTACTAAGTATTATTTTTAAAAACATTGACCATGCTAGAGTCATTCTCAATAATAACCCAATTCTAGAATATTTAAAACATAATAATGACTCTATTGAACATGTAAGCACTTACGACTTCAAAAATCTGTTCACTAGTATCCCGCACGATAGTTTAAAATACGTACTCAGTCACTATTACACTGAATATAAAAATATATTACCTTGCAAGCAGCAACACTGGAATGATCTGATAAATATATGTATTTTTAATAGCTATATCTACAATGGTACTAGAATATACAAACAGAATACAGGGATTGCCATGGGAGCTTGTAGCTCTAGCCTGGTTGCTAATCTCTACTTGCATTTCTTTGAAACAAAAATTAGCAAGGAAATAACACTATATAGATACATTGACGATTTAATTGTCTTTGATCATCCTAACTTTCTCACTGAATATGGCAAATTTTACCCTTCGGAATTAGAAATAGTTGCCACCAACACAGATAGCACCAAATCAGCTACATACTTGGATATAAACATACAGGTACACACTAATAATATAGATACTAACGTCTACGACAAACGTAATGCGTTCGGATTTAAGGCTATTAGCCTCACCAACTGGCATTCAAACATATCATTAAGAATCCATAAAAATATAATCGTGTCACAAAGCATTAGATTAATTAAAATATGCAATAAGGCAAACAACATTATCAACACGCTTATCGATTTCAGACAAAAGTTATCTGATAACGGATTCCCGGATCATTTTATTATTAAAAACTTACATACAGCTATGTTGATAGCCTTAAATACTTTCCATAATAGTTTTGACCACCATTATATTATATCGCGTGTTTTGCGTAATTAACGTTTCACCCACATTATCTGTGCTTAAGTACCTACTGGATTATTTACGGTTGACGGCTTCGACAGAGCCTGTATATATGTACATTATTAGGCACTGCCTCAGGAACAAAATTAATATAGCTTACACTCATTGAAAAAGTTGTACCTATATTTGTTCTTGAGGTAGTAATTAATTTATTCTTGGCTTCCCCCCTTAGCCAGCTTTCGTTTTCTTTTTCTTTTTCTCTCTTTCTTTGGCTTTTTATGAGAACCGCTCATCCTATTCTAGTTTTCGCCACTTCATGCTATACGCTAATAATACCAGAGGGCGCGCCATTATTATTTTGGCTTATTTTGGGCCTATTATAATGAATCTACAACTAATTACATGTCAGTAAGAGGGCGCTGACATCCACTATTATCTTTATATATAAATTAACACGTGCACTACAACGTGGTTTTTTCTTGTTTCATCATCGAGATAGGTCTACTATCTATGCACCAAGTACCACGATGTAAGTAAGTGATTAGGAACTAGCCTTTCCTGTCTTCCTTCGCTTCCTTTATTTTATCTAATTTATATTTTATCCAAATTTGCCATGTTATGTTATGCTATTGAAATACCAGGATCTCTTACTATAAGGGACGGGTAGTTACGCGCCCGGTATAATCCGACGTACAATTGCAATATTGCTTCTCCTCTACTTTTAACTATGTGCTGTCTTTTTCTATTCTTCTTACCTCATGAACTATTAGAGCAATTCGAGGGGGATTGAGGTACTATCCCTATTCTTAAACCCTTTTTCCGTTCTCCTTTTTTAGCTTTAGCTACTGTACCACCCATTAATAAGATGCTACTGGTTCTCAATTGCCTCTACTTTTCGTTGTGTTTTAGCTATCGGTCGGGCTAAAGTCATCTAGCCTGTTAACTACCACAAATTTCCACCTATTGTTAACTACCACAAAATTCTTTTTGTTTAACTTTAACTTAAACCTTCCACCCCAATGATATCTTTTATCACCATTCGGCAACGTTTAACAGGCAGATGATATCAGAAACTGATAGCTCAGTTAATTATAGGAGGACACATTGAAAGGGTTAGCCCTTGAAAAAGTCCCTTTCATTGTGTTACTATCTCCTATAATTAACATACCATACTTATCTATGTTATCTTCTACCTTTATGATTTATCTATTATATTATATTATTTTCTCTACTTTATTCTATTTATATGTATCCTTTCCAGGTTTGAACTAAGGACCAGTAATGGCTAGTATAGCGTTCTGTTGCCACTAACTTATCTATTACTTGCTTTTAACATATTAAGACTGAGGATGCGGAAAATGCGGAAAGGAGGATACGGAGGATGCGGAAAGGTCAGGGAATGACCACCGCATATCTCCGGAGCAATATGGCCTTAGTTGCTAATGCTCCTAAAAACCAAACAACAACAACAACAATAATAATACATAACTGGTGTTCATTTACATCTAATCTATTCATTTTTCTTATTTAGTCTGTAAATACATGCTATCATTTCCATAAAATTTCTCTCAATTAACAATCTCAACTCTCTCTACAGCTCCAAACTAATTCAATCTTAATCACCAATATCAATTCTCTTCGCAACAGCAATCCATAAGTCACTAACTTAATGCTAATCTTAATTTAGCAATATCAATTTTCTTTACAACTTCAACCAATAAACCAACTCAATACTGAACATTTCCTTATTTCTTGTGTTTCTTCAACTTAACCTTACTCTAAAATAATCTTCCACATTTTCTAACTGCCATTTCCAAAACAACACAGTTCAGAGGACTTACCTTCCTTCTCTTTCACAGTGGGATTTGTTTGTGTGGGTTCCTTCCACGAAGTGCAGTGACGTCTCTCTCTCTCTCTTCTTAGTTGAACTCTGCATCTCTGCTGTACAGCTCTTCCAGTACTGTCTTATTTTGGGATTTCGAGAACAGTTCTCTGTTAATACTGAAGAAAATTACCACAGCAGTAGTAGAAGCCAGGGCATGATCTGACTGGCTTGTTATTCAACGTCCGGATTAACTTCTAGCACAGGAACATGCCCGGTGGAACCCTTCACTGCTGGACACTCCCAGATCCGAACTGAACCCAGAACTACCACTGGAAGTCTGCAACCCCTCCGAACAACAACCACAAGCCCCTCCTTTGGTGTGAGCACCTTATTTATTTCGTTCTCATTTATTTATTTATTGAATTGATTGCAAGTTACAATCGCCCCTTGTACTATTTTCTTTTATACGCATGCTTATGTGCTAACCCCAGAAGGGTTTGCACACATTTGCGTATCTCCCTCTATCTTATTTAAACTTGACCCAATCACGGTGTTATTCTTTAAACTCGCTCTTCTTCCTTTGGTGGAAAAAACAGAATATTTTTTCCACACAACGAAATGCTTTCATCTTTTACCTCAAGATCACCAGTTCTCACAATACCTTTGAACTGCTCCATACCGACACCCTTTCCCAAAATGCACTAAGTGTCGCATCCTCAAGTAGCGGTGTAATAGAGGTATTAAACTATTGTTCAGCTTTTAATTTTAACTCTTCCGCACCTGCCATACCATTTTCACCATATTCCTTAATTGTACTACCAGGCCTACTGCGACTAATGGAAATATTTCTGTAATGATGTTTTCGTTATTCCTTAAGTGTTTTACTTCCACGCAGTATACTTACTAAGAGATATATATTTGTAAGATTTTGTCTTACAGTTTCATGATGTTTTCAGGTTTCCTTTGCATTTGTACTGTGTATAACAATCCCTCCTTTGCAAATTCAGCATTAATGATTTATTGTTGTTGATTTTATAACCTTTATGTGAATAAATCATGGATAATTATTTTCTAAATTAGTACCGAAAAACCAGTATTGTAAGCCCTAGTCTGGATGTACAATAAATGTTTTCTAGCCAGAGAATCAGAAAGCATTGCCTTAGCACTACCAATAGCCACCAATTTTTTAGCATAAAATGATTCCATTTGTAACCATGTTCTCCATCTTGTGAGAACAGGATCAAGTGGGAGAAGAAGTGTAGATAGCATATTTCTGTATGTTGCTATTCTCAAAGGCACTTTAGGGAAAATCTTTTTTATACTAGAAATAATTTCGTTAATTTCAACAAAATTCTCCTGGATTGCCTTTACCAACCCACGTAAGCCATGAACTAAGAAAGTAACATCGATTTAGATTTGGATAGAAAACTTGTAATGTTGGAGCAACTTTTACCTAATATGATGCAGTGTCACTAACAAAAATGCTGACTCTTTTGCTATGGGTCAATTTTGGTCATAATAACTGTACAAGAATTGTTACAAAATCTTGCTATTGTAGAGTAATTCACCTTTTCGAGGGTGTTGCAAGTAAATACAGACATGACGGTTCTGCATCTAATTTTCCACATATAAAATGTGTAGTTAAGTGGCCACAAATGTCTGTTGTTTCATCAGACATCCAAATGTAGTTTTCTCTAACAAATTTTGCGATTGATGTCATAAATAGCATTAAGGTATTCTTTCTCAAGGTAGATTCATCTGGAATATTTTGATTTATACAGTACTTTTTTCAAAAAATGTTTGAAGATTCGATTGTTTAATTTATTGAAAGGGATATTGTTGTTTTCCAGCAGGAGACACAAATACAGAAGACTCGATTTACCGAGATCGAATTAACTGGGACAATTCAAGACCCCAAATTTAAAAAAAAAAAAAAAAAAATCAACTAGAAATCATAAAATTCAAATAATAACTAGACATATATTTTGCAAGTCGTAAATAAGCGACAAGAAGTGACGCTATAAGTCGTTATTGGGAGATTAATGTGCCTATTATCTTGCAACTCCTGTTGTCTTCGCACCTGCGCAAAAAAAAAAAAAAAAAAAAAAAGAGACCAAATGTTTAGTTTGTTTTAGTGCGTCGCGTCGATTGTTGTGTTCCATCGCACCGCAAAAAGACAAATTTTGTTTCGTTATTTGCGTCAGGGATGTAGAAATTTTTTTTATAGTATATATATATATTTTTTTTTTTTTTTTGTTTAGAAATCGTGAAAATGATGGGTAAATGCAAGAGTTGCGCTTTTGGTTAAACAAAGACCTGAAATTATTCAAAAGTTTGAAAACGGTGCATCCGTTAAATCTCTAATGAACCATTATTTGTCTGGAAAAGATGAATATAACAAACAGCTATACAGGGAAGTTGAGTGGGCCAGTATATCAGAATGTCTGTAACTACCATAATTATGAGTGCATTTTTGGATTGACGAGAGATACCTTTGGGCTGCAGAGGTTCAAATGTGATTTGGGATTTTAACCTTCCAGATATTGACTGGAACTTGTGGGTTGGTCACACACACACACACACCTTGCTTATTTATTGGATAACTTTTCTACAGCAGCATGTTTATGAAGCAACGAGAGAGAGAGACTGACTCTTGATATGATTATTAGCAGTGATTCTTCTGCATTAAGAACCTGCAGATAAAAGAACTGGCAGTTGGAAGTGATCACTGTGTATTGATGTGGGATTTACTTAAAGATGTAAAAGGGAAGGGCTTTTGCAAAGGTGGATTACAGTGGTCTCAAACAGTTCTTAAATTCTGTGCAGTGTGACTAACTGATGATGTCACCAACAGCAAATTCTAAATGGAAAGCATTCAGGGAAGTTATAGAAGCTACTATGCCTTTCACACCACCTAGGAAATACTGTTCAAAGCTTAGACCTAAATGCGCATCAGATGAACTAATGAGTCTTGTTACAGAGAAGAAAATGCATGGGTTGTGTCAATTATCAGGTGATACAGAAGCCCATAAACTAATCTGCAATGAAATTACAAATGAGGTTAGGCAAGCTAAGGCAGATTACAAAAAAAAAAAAATCCTGGGACAAGGCAACAGACAAGTCTCTGTCAAAGAATGCAAAGGTAAACAGCAAACGTTCCTTTACTTATGTAAACACTAGAAGGAAGGGGATGAATCACATTGATCCACTAGATATGAATGATTTAATTGTTTGATGGTCCTGCTAAGGTTGCTGACAGACTGAATGGATATTTTTCTATGTGCAAACATGAGGAATTCATTCGGGAAGGTGATGCCAGAATTTCATGAAGTGCTAACAGAGAGCTAAATGATGTTACAACTGAGAGGAAAGTAGAAGAGAAATCATTGAAACTAATCATAAAAAAGGCATCTGAGTTTGATGGGATCTATCCAGTTATGTTAAGCAGCAAGGAAGGTAAGCAGATCTTTAGCTGTAATTATAAGTGTATTTTTGGATTGAGGGGAGGTCACTTTGGGCTGGAGAAGTGCAAATGTATGCTCAATTCAAAAAGGGAATGGAAGGGCGACACTAGTAATTACAGACCTCTAATTACTCATGTCACACTTTGATTTAGAATCACTTCTTGAAGTACAGTAGAGTGTCAGTTATCCGGAAGAATTGATGTCAGACCTCCTCCGGATAATCAAACCGGAAAATTTTCCAGTAAGATTAAATTAAATTTTTAAAAAATTATAAACCAATCTCGGGAAACAGAAACATCCATCCAAGCATTTTTATGATTTTTATACAAATGATTATACAAAAGAGGAAAATTAGAAAGGTTTTTAAATGCTCTCGGTTTTTTCGACTTACCGATAATGATCACGGACAACTGTGCCTCCCAGTGTCATTTGCACACATAGCAATTGTAACTCTCTCTCTTTTCTCATCTTAAAAGTTGGTGCAGGCATTTCTCTTTTAGTGGCTAGGGTTTTTCTCAGTAATACTTTCCATAATAAGCCAGTCTAATCAACATTGTAAACGTTTTCTTTCTCAAAATTTGCTATAACTGAAACAAACTTCCTTTCAAAGAACACTATTGCTGATTTGTCTGCAGAAAGTTTCTCGCCTTGAATATCTAATCTAGTTCGCCTATACCATGTTTCAGTTCAAAGTTTATCAGCCAACCTGTGCTTGCCTTAAAATCTTCATTACCTATTAATTTTCAATTAAAATACAATGCTTTTTTCACACATTGGGCCAGACACTGGTTCACCTAAAATTTGCTCTGAAGAAAACAACAATTTTAAAGTAAGTGCACTCTCTAAAGTGGCATTTTCAAGTTTCGACATTGTCTTTTTCCTACTATGATCGACACAAATTCTGTTATAGCATTGGAATTTTTCTTGATGTCGAAAAAGTCCCCACATTAAACTCTGTAGAGATTTCCTAAATTGTCACCTTTTCTAATTCTATTAATAATTTCCATTTTTTTGTTGCATTGTTAAAACTACTAGTTTTATTTTCATTCACATTTTACTGTAAAAAATTGAGAAAAATAATAAATTGCACTGTTTCAGGCCAATATTATTCTTACTAAATGTGGAGCTAAACTAATCCGAAATTCACACATGTTGTCCGAGAAAACCCAGTAGTCTGTGATATTTTTTTAAAGCACATTTCTGAAGGTCACATAGAATTCTTGAGATCACAACCATAAAACGATTTGCAGTTTTTGGTTTTTTGGGGTTTTTGTTTGTACAATCTGCTATGAATGGGTAGTAAAATCGATATTTCACTTATTATAATCAAAATTCAATTTGCAAATGTGATCACTATAACTGGAGCTTACTGTACTCTCTCTATGTATCGTGTCCATTAAGGACATTGGTGATCATGGTCTTCCACATCTCTCAATCTTTTGCTGTTCTCAGCAGGTCTAGACTCCATACATTCATCCAGTTGGTCATACTAATAATATAGTTTATTCTCTGTCTTCCTCTGCTTCGCTTTCCATTCACCTTGCCTGTCCTGATGGTCTCCTCCAAACCTTCCTTCCTCATGATGTGCCCAAAAAAATTTCAGCTGCTTTTCTCTTATGTTCCTCAGTAATGATCTTTGCATTCCTGCTTTTTGTAGTACCTCTACATTCGTGATATGTTCAGTCCAGGATATTCTGAGCATCCGTCTATAAAACCATATTTCTGTCGCCTCCAAATGCTTTGCCATTTCTTGGTTGATTGTCCAGCATTCACTATCGTACGTAAGGACAGGTATGACATAACAGTTGAAAATTCTGTTTTTCGTTTTCATTGACAATTTCTTATCTTTTAGTATGTTGCCAGTTTCTGGCACATGGCCTTGGCCATACCAGTCCGTCTCTTGATTTCATTATCTGATCATCCATCTTGTGTAACACAACTCCCTAGATAATTGTATTTCTCTACTTGTCTTATGATGTTGTTCCCTATTTTCAGTATACATTTGGGCACAATTTTCTTTTTGCTGAAAACTATGCACTGTTTTTTTTATGTTTATTGTTAAGCCTTTCTTTCTACTTTGTTTCACTACTTTGTCTAGAAGTTCCTGTAGTTCTTCTGTCTCGACAATGAGAGTGATGTCATCTGCATATCTGATTTTGTTTACATTCTGTTCGCCAAATGCGAATCCTCCAATTCCATGTGTTTCTCTCATAATTTCCTCGCTGTAGAGGTTGAATAGGTCGGGAGAGCAAACACAGCCCTGTCTTACACCCCTCAGAATTCTTATGTTCTCACCCCTGTCTTTTCCAGTTCTCAGGCTGGCTGTTTGTTCCTTCCCAGTATAAGTTCCTGAGTATCCTTATGTCTTTCCCATCTATGTCTAAACAATCTAGAATGTTGAAGAGTTCATGTTTCACCCTGTCGAATGCCTTCGTAAGATCAATGAAACACATAAATAGATCTCTTTGCATTTCAATAGCCCTCTCCGACATTTAGGAAGGATGTAGATTTACTTGAGCGTGTACAGAGAAGGGCAACAAGATTGGTGAGGGGAATGAAGGGATCCTCTTACCAAGAGAGGTTTAAGTTCTGCAAATTGCAGTGGCTGGAGACTAGGCACCTGCGCGGTGATCTGATTGAGGTATATAAGGCCTTGAATGGGTTGAGCACGCTGAATTCTGATGGGATCCTTCCACTTGTTCAGATTACGAATCTAAGGTGGCATAAATTCAAATTAAGAAAAGACAGATGGAGAATAGATGTGCGGAAATTTTCCTTTAGCCAGCGGGTGGTTAATTGCTGGAACAAACTTCCATCTGTCGTTGTGGAAGTTGATAGGTTGAATAAATTTAAGGAGGAACTGGACAGGCATTTGGAAGGAATGGTGTGTGTTTTTTTTTTTTTTTTTTGGCTGATGCTGCATAAGCTCATACATTTGCTTTCTTGCATCACATGCCACCACCATTACTACTACTACTACTATTATCCTTATCATGAAGATAGCATTTCTTGTTCCCGTATTTTTCATAAATCCACATTGTTCTTCTCCTATCTCCGGCCTTAATTTATTCTTTATCCTCATCAATATTATTCTTAGAAGAATTTTAGTAGTATTACTCATTAAGCTAATAGTGCGATGTAGTTCACAATCAATAGCCCCTGGTTTCTTTGGCAGAGCTATGAATATGGATTTACTAAGATCCTCTGGTATCACTCGACTCTCATATATCTCATTTAACACCTTGGCTATTATCACAATGCCAAAATCACCCAAAGCCCTTATCATTTCTGTCACGATGGAGTCTGGTCTGGCTGCCTTATTACTTTTCAATCGGGATACAGCTACCCTGACTTCCGATTTCAGTATTTCCGGACCTTTCAAGGCTTATTGGTTTTTCCCCACGTTCGTCCTGAAAGAGTTCTTCTACGTATTCTGTCCACCTGTTCATAACTTTGCCTTTTTCCATGGTTACTGTTCCGTCCTTTGCTTTTATACAGCCCAACGCTGGACAGAACTTATGTCCCACCAACTCCTTGATCTTCCTGTACATTGTAGCTGGCTCTGAGCATTCATATTTTTCAATCTCTTGGCACTGCTCATTTAACCATGCTTCTTTTGCCTCTTTGTATTCCTCTTAATTTCCTTGTCCATCTTCCGATATTCTTCGCTACGTCTTTGAAAAATCTGGTGCCTTTGCCTCATCAAGCTCAGGATTTTGCTCGTCATCCATTGATTTTTGCTTTTCCTTTCTTTCTTTGGAATGGTCTCACATGCTGTGTTGGTCAAGGCTTCCTTCAGTGCACACCATTTGCTGTTTCCTTCATTTGCAAGTATCTCATACCTGCCTCTGACCACCTCAGCATATGCATTACTAATGCCATCATCTTTCTGCAATAGATCAAACTGAAAACATTCTGTTCTTGTGCTTTGTTTCAGTTTTTTCAGCTTAACCAGGAGTTTGGCTACTACTCGTACATTGTCGCTTCCGCAATCCGCTCCTGGATATGTCTTTGCCTGAAGGATGGCGTTCCTAAATCGTTTATTTATAGTGATATAGTCTATTTGATTTCTTACATTGTCTCCTGGACCTTCCATGTCCAGGTGCACTTTGGATGTTCTTTAAACCAATTTTGGTAATCACTTGTTGATTTATCTTGCACCACTGTGCCCAGATTTTGCCTCTTTCATTGTGATTTCCCAATCCATATCTTCCTATCACGTCTCCATCTGGCTCACTTCCTACTTTTGCATTTAAGTCTCCCATTATGATGTTGGAGCATACACCTGAATGATGACCATATCAAAAGGTTTTCCTTTGAGTTTGACTAGCAGTATTCTACCGTTAATATAAAAAAAAAAAGAAAAAAAAGAAAGATCAGAATTTAAAATTATTCCGGATTACCTACGTTCTACTGCACTCCTGTCTAGACAGGAGTGCAGTTCTACTGCAGTCACAGCGTGGATTTGTTAAGGGGTGATCCTGTCTAACTAATTTGATTGGATACTATGATGCAGTTACAAAGGAGCTGGATACAAAAATTAATTCTGATTTCATATTCTTGGTTTTCTGGAAAGCTTTTGATTCTGTTGTACATAACTGCTGTTTAACTGCTATAAAAATTGAAGCAGTGGGGCATTAAAGCAAATTATTGCTATGAATAAGTGATGGTTGAGTGTAAGAAGACAGCGTAATTATCAATGGGCAGCTCTTCAGGGACTAGTGTTATTTGTGGAGTTCCCCAGTGCTTGGTACTGGCCCATTATTGCTTTCTATATATTAATGAAGATATATCAACTTAATGGCTTAAGTTTGTGGATGATACAAAGGTTATCAGAGTGGTTAATAGCATTAATTAAGGTATGCTACTGCAACAAGATCTAGGAAAATTAGGCAAATGGGCTGAGAAATGGCATTTGTAAAGTTTTAACATCGACAAATCTAAGGTACTGCCATATGATTAGCAGTAATCCCAGATTGATGTACCAACTGTGTAGTACTGCCGGGTAGTGGAAATGAAAAAGACCTGGGGACAGTTGTGTGCCATCAGTTATGAAGTTCTCTGAGCAGTGCAGACAGGCAGTCAAAACAGTTTGTGGCTTTGTCAATGATGTTCAGGAATTTTGATAGCAGGGATAAGGTGGTGATTAACCCATTGTATAAGGCAATAGTCAGGCCACATCTCGAGTACTGCATACAGATCTGGAGACGTTATTTTAGCAATTATGTAGAGCTGCTAGAATGAGTATAGAGCAGGGCAATGAGATTGGTGGGGGGGGACAAAGGAGTGCTCTTACAAGGAAAGTCTTCAGTTATACAATTTGCAGCATCTGCAGATTAGAAACCCCCAAGCTGATCTGATTAAGTGTTTAAGACTTTGAATGGATTGAGCAAACTTAGTGCTGGTGAGAGTCTTCCTCTTGCTCAGGCTGTGCATGAGGGGGCATAAATTCAAATTAACACGGACTGGTTGCAGAGTAGGTGTGTGGAAGTGTTTGCCTTCAGCCTGTGGGTGATTGATTGTTGTAACAAACTGCCATCTGTTGTTTGGAAGTGGATAGTTTGAATAAATTCAAGGAAGAGTTAGACAAACTAATCAAATGCTGTCATAGACTGCACCAAAAATGTGTTTCACTCTAATAACCATAAACCTATTATCCGTTATCAGATTGAAACTTAATCAACAGATTAAAAAATTCAGCGGGTTCTAATCTTTTTAACCTTTTAAATTTCACCACAGATTCTAATTGTTTGATCTATGAATCTCTCAATCACAATTCACAATTTTAAAAATTATATTATCCTTTCTTTTAAGTTGAGGGAACTCATATATTTCAGCTTAGCTAAGGCAATAAAGGGCACTTAAATTTCACTTTTAAATTTCTTACATTGTATTTCTCAAATTTGTTACTATACATTAGAATCTTTGGTTTTTGTTTATCCATTCGTCAGTTGTTATGGTGTCATCACTCTACTGGATGCAACTGTTATTGCCATTAAATTTATTTACATACTACGAAAGGTACACATGCATAAATATAAATACAAGTTAGTTAATGTACACAGTGTATTACCTATCAGGCATTTTAGCAAATACAGTACAGCATCAGTTATCCAGAATAATTAATGTCAGACCGCTTCCGGATAGCAAAATTTTCTAGATATTCGAATGTAAGGTAAAATTAAACGAATTCTGTTATAATATATTAAGATAAAAGAAAAAGACTAAATAGTGTAAAAAAATGGATTAATTCAAAAATACGTATGCATATTTCGATAGGTATTTTACTGCAAATTTTATTTGGAAAAAAATTTATTTAAAGTAATTTTTTAAAAAGGTTTGATCGTGTTTTTTTTTTTTTTTTTTGTTGTTGTTAAATCTTGTTGACATTTTACTGCAAAAAAAATCAAGAAAAATAATAAAGCGCACACTTTATTATTTTTAACCTTTTCGTTTTCAGGCTAATAATATTCTTACTGAATTTGGAGCTAAACTAAAGCTAATATGAAATGAAGAGAAGAAAATATATCATGGAAAATTGGGTTCATGGAAGCGAATGACTAAATTCAATGACTAAACTCGTGACACAGAGACAACCCCCAAGGCAGAATGCGCTGGTCCCGAAGGAACTAGTAGTTGTTGGTGACTCTATTGTCAGGGAAACGGGGAACATGCTTTGTAAAAAAGATAGGTGGAACAGGACCAGGGTATGTCTGCCAGGGGCAAAGGTTGATGACGTTGTAGAGCGAATATCATCTTTTAAGGGCACAAAAGGTGATATAGTTGTACACGTTGGCACTAATGATATTAAGAGTAGGAGACCGGCAGAATTACTTAACAAGTACAGGTCACTGTTGAACAAAAGCCGAGAATTAGGGTTGAATTTGAAAGTGTCTGCAATTCTGCCCAGACACGATAGGAGGGAGTATATGATGAGAGCCTTGTCGATCAATTCGGCCCTGGAAAGATTGTGCAAGGCTCAAGGGGTAGAATTTTTTTCAGCCTGGCCTGTACTTGTTAACAGGAGAGATTGCTTCTACAGGGAAGGGATACACTTAAATAGAAAGGGTGCAAGAATATTTGCTGATGCTATCGAGGCAGTGTTAGGTGGGTCGGAAAACTGCTAGTTTGGGGGGGGGGACAAAGACCAATAGATTGACAGTAGCCACTGGCAGAGGTGAAAGAGATTCTTGCACTGCTTCTATTAGAATGAGCAGAAGCCTGAAAAACAAGATGCATGGTATTTCAGAGACTGCTGGGAGCCATTGCGTTGCGGTTGTGTTAGGGTTGCTAAGAATAGAAACAGGTGCAGGTATACTTGCGTGTACACCAATGCTAGGAGTTTAGTAAATAAATTTGATGAATTTGAGGTATTGCTCAAAACATCAAAGGCATATATTGTTGGGATATCAGAGACGTGGTGTCACACAGATATAAGGGATGCAGAACTGCAATTTGGGGAGTACAACGTCTACAGAAAGGATAGACAGGATAGGAAGGGGGGGGTTATGCTATTAGTTAAGAAACACATAAAAACCAAGGAAGTGAAGCCAGTCGACATCGCTGGACAGTGCAGTGTTGAGTCAGTTTGGTGTGACATAAGCATTGGGAGTTCAAAATTGAGAGTAGGAGTGTGCTATAGGCCTAATGACTCTGATGAGTATAATAAGGAACTGTACAGGGAAATAGAGTGGGCCAGCAAATCAGAGAGTCTTATAATTGGAGATTTTAATTTCCCAGATATTGACTGGAATTTGGGGGCTGGTTACTCACACACTAGCAGGGCTTTTGTGGATTTATTGGATGATTGTTTTCTACATCAGCATGTTCGGGAGGCAACTAGAGGGAGTAATACTCTTGATTTGATTATCAGCAGTGATTCTTCATGCATTAAGAATCTGCAGATAAATGAACCACTAGGTGGCAGTGATCACAGTGTGCTGAAGTGGGATTTACTCAAAGAGGTAACTACCATTAGGGGTAAAGGGAAGGGTTATTGATTCCGTAAAGGCGACTATGATGGACTGAGACAGTATTTAAATTCTATACAGTGGGACCAACTGTATAGAATTTGTACAGCAAATTCAGTGGGACCAACTGTATATGTACAGCAAATTCAAAATGGGAAGCATTCAAAGAACTTATCTTGGAAGCTACTAGGCTTTACATACCAACTAAGAAATATTGTTCAAGGTTTAGGCCAAAATGGATGTCAGATGAACTAATGAGGCATATGGCAGAGAAGAAAAATGCATGGGATACTTACAAATTAACACATGACACAGAAACCTGTGAAAGATACAAGTTGATATGCAACCAAGTTACAAAGGAGGTTAGGCAGGCGAAGGCAGATTACGAGAAATCCTTGGCAAGGGATGCAAAGAAAAACAGCAAAGAGTTCTTTACTTATGTAAACTCTACAAGGAAGGGGATGAATCAGATTGGTCCACTTGATATTGATGGGTCAACTGTTGATGATCCTGCTCAGGTAGCTAACAAACTAAATGAATATTTTGCATCGACATTCACACATGAGGAGTTATTCAGCAAGGGGAATGACAGAGGTGTATTCAACTCTAGCGGTAAGCTACAGAATCTTGAAATAACTGGGAGTAAAGTGGAGAAGAAACTGTTGAAGATAAACACAAGAAAGGCACCCGGGGTGGATGGGATCTATCCAGTTATATTAAAAGAGGCAGCAAAGGAAGTAAGCAAACCCTTAGCCATAATTATGAGAGCTTCCTTGGACTTAGGAGAGATACCCATAGATTGGAAATGTGCAAATGTGACCCCAATTCACAAAGGAGGATTAAAGGCTGACACAAGTAATTATAGACCTGTGAGCTTAACTTCTGTTCCAGGAAAATTAATGGAGGCACTGGTTAAAAAAGCACTGCAGGATCATTTAGACAAGACTTCAGTTATAGCTCAGACACAGCATGGTTTTGTTAAGGGGAAGTCTTGCTTGACCAACTTGATTGGATACTATGATGCAGTCACAAAAGAACTGGATGCAGGGAATAACTTTGATATTATATACTTGGATCTTAGAAAGGCTTTTGATACTGTTGCACATGGAAGACTGCTACACAAATTGGAGCAGTGTGACATTGGAGGCAAATTGCTGCTATGGATAAAGGGGTGGTTGAGGTAGAGAAGACAGAGAGTGGTAATCAATGGACACTGCTCATCGTGGACTAATGTTATTAGTGGAGTCCCTCAGGGCTCAGTGTTGGGTCCATTATTGTTTTCTGTATTTATAAATGATATTGATGACGGCATATCAAGCTTAATGTCCAAGTTTGCAGATGGTACAAAGGTTGGCAGGGTTGTCAAGGACACTACGCTGCTGCAACAGGATCTGGAAAGGTTGAGCAGATGGGCTGAGAGGTGGCAAATGAAGTTTAACATTGACAAATGTAAAGTACTACACATGGGAAACAGCAACCCCAGAGCAACGTATCAACTCTGTGGTACTACACTGACAGTGGTAGAGAATGAAAGGGACTTGGGGGAAAGGAAAGGGACTTTGTGCAGGCAGATATAAAGTTCTCTGAGCAGTGCAGACGGGCTGCAAGAGTAGCTCATGGAGTATTGTCAATGATATACAGGAATTTTTCCAGCAGGGATAAGGAGGTGATTATTCCATTGTATAAGGCGATGGTCAGGCCACACCTAGAGTACTGTATACAGGTCTGGAGGCCTCATTTCAAGAAGGATGTAGAGCTGCTGGAACGAGTACAGAGAAGGGCAACAAGATTAGTGAATGGAACAAAGGGGTGCTCTTACGAAGAAAGGCTTAAGTTTTGCAAATTACAGTGTCTGGAGACTAGGCACCAGCGAGGTGATCTGATAGAGGTGTATAAAGCCTTGAATGGTTTAAGCATGCTCAATGCTGATTGGATTCTTTCTAGCTCAGAAAAATCACCTGAGAGGGCATAAATTCAAATTGAGGAAAGACAGATGTAGGATAGACGTGCGGAAATTTGCCTTTAGCCAGAGGGTGGTTGGTTGGTGGAACAGACTTCCATCCCTTGTGGTGGAGGTTGATAGCCTAAATAAGTTTAAGGCTCAGCTGGACAGGTATTTTGAACGAACAGAGGGGTGAAGTGGAAGTGGGGTGGTTTTTTTTTTTTTTTTTTGGCTGATGCTGCATAAGCTTTCTTTCTTGCATCAAATGCCTCTACTAATGCTAAACTCCATTACTCATGGTGTCCGAGAAAACCCATTAGTTCTAATCCAAGCATTCCACTAGATATACACCATAAAAAAACAAACAGAAATACTCTTGTAGCATAATAACATGTCTCAAATACTGCCATTAATAAAAAAAAAAAAAAAAAAAAAAAGGAAGAAAATCAGCCTTTCAAATTATTCCAGATAACCAACTTTCTACTGTAGTGACAATTCATGATTAATAACAAAAAATCAGCCTCTTCCTCCAACTAATGTATGGCAACAAACATAATACAGTCAAACTTAATTATAACGAGTGTCAAGGGACCAACAAAATTTCCTTGTTATAACTGTTACTCGCTATATCAGTGGTAACGGAGTGGGGGACGTTAAACAATGGGCACTTTATATCTGTGATAAGTTAAATCTACCTCCTATTTTTTTAAATTCTCAATAAGTTGATAAAAAGATAGATTCAAAAAACAAAAGAAATATTATAGAGAGAAAAAATAATGAGTATAAAGTATATACCTACATATTATTTGTATTAATATGCTCGTATAAACTACAATACACTTAATATTAAACACAGTTTATTTTTCTGTAATTTTAAAACCATATATATTAAAAACAATACTATTTAATAATAAGCGCAATATCAATTAGTCTTTATTTAGGAATCTGAAAAGTGATGTTTGTTTTAAAGATTTCACTTTAATATTTCTTACGTTTTCCCTTAAAACACACGTGTTAAAAGTCTCATTACTTGCATCAGTTCCATCAAAAAAATTGACTAATGTGTGTGAAATTGTCAGCACTGATTTTGATTCACTTTCGGTTGTCATCATATCATCCCAATCATCTTTACCATTGTCATTATCATCTTTGTTGAGAACAGCATCTACAATGTCACTCTCTGTAGGAAGACCTAGTTAATAAGTTGTCATCAACTCGTACAAATTCATTGATGTTATCTGTATTAAAACCTACAATGTTGTTACGTAGCAACCATTTGGATAATAGTAAGTTGTTTTCTTCATCTACAATTGAAATTTCATTTGAATTTAATTTTGATTTCTTGAAGCAATTCGATATGGTTGTTGAAGTAACATTGTTCCATGTATCATTCAATAAATTTATTGCATCCAATATCGATATAGACTCGGTAAGTTTCAGTTGTTTTTGACTGATCAGATGTAGAACTAGAAATCTTTTATAAAATCCTTTCAGATTCTTGATTACACCTATGTCCATTGGTTGTAAAATTGATGTCACATTAGGAGGCAGAAACACTAGCTTAATGTTGGAAAAATTTTGAATTTGGGGATGTGCAGGACAGTTATCAACTAACAATAAAATATTTTTCTTCTTGTTGAATAGCTCTTTATTCCAATCATTTACATATTCCCAAAAAAATATCCGGAGTCATCCAAGCTTTCTTGTTTGCAGTGTAATCCACAGGAAGTTTCCTTACATTTTTGAAACACCTAAGTTTTTTTTAACGATAACAAACAGCCTTTTTTATAAGTTCCTGTCATATTTGCACCTACAAGCTCCGTCAAGCGATCCTTTGATTTTTTACACCAACACAAAATCCCTTTAAATTTAAATGTATTGTCAGGTGTCAGATTATAAAAAGGTCCAGTTTTGTTGGCGTTGTAGGAGTAATAGAGGCATGTGATGCAAGAAAGCAAGCATATGAGCTTATGTAGCATCAGCCAAAAAAAAAAAAAAAAAAAAAAACAATTTCACACAACCATACCCTCTAAAAGTTTGTCCAATTCCTCCTTGAATTTATTTAAGCTATCAACTTCCACTGCGACAGATGGAAGTTTGTTTCAGCAATTAACCACACTCAGACTAAAGGTAAATTTTTGCACATCTGTCCTACAACTGTCTTTCCTCAATTTGAAACCCTTCAGGTTCATAATCTGAGCAAGTGGAAGAATCCCATCAGAATTCAGCATGCTCAACCGATTCAAGGCCTTATGCACCTCAATCAGATAACCTTGCAGGTGCCTAGTCTCCAGCAGCTGCAATTTGCAGAATTTAAGCCTTTCTTGGTAAGAGAACCTGTTCATTCCCCTCACCAGTCTTGTTGCCATTCTCTGGGCATGGCCTGACCATTGCCTTGTACAAAGGGATCAGTGAACAGAACCTTTTCCCTGCTAGCAAAATTCCTGTATATCATTGACAATACTGCATGACTAGCTCTGGCAGCTTGTCTACATTGCTCGGAAAACTTCATATCTGACTGCACAATCACTCCCAGGTCCTTTTCATTTTCTACTACCCTAAGTGTAATACCACACGGTTGGTACTACACTTAGGGTGGGGTTACTTCTGCCTTTATGCAGTACTTTGCATTTGCCAGTGTTAAGCTTCAGTTGCTACTTCTCAGCCTGTCTGCCCAAATATTCTAGATCCTGTTGCAGTAGCACAACCGTTGTAGCTGTCTCCATCATTGAAATCTTTCTTGATTTCTGCCCAAACACGCTCAATCCATTCCTATGCCATTAGTGGATCTGCAGATCGAGATTCCCCACTAATTTTTGCATAATTAATCCATTCATTTGCCATTATTAGATCTGCAGATCGAGATTCCCCACTAATTTTTGCATAAAGGATATTATGTCGGTTTTTAAATTGATCCAGCTAACCATTGTTACACACAAAATTGTCGCATCCAAATTGTTTAGCAAATATTTCCGCTTGAGCCTTCAAGATCAGACAATCTATCGAAAATCCAGTACTTCTTTGTGTGGCGAACCATTGAAGCAATGCTTCATCAACCTTGCACTTATTAAATTTTTTTTTTTTCTAGCTGTGTTCTTTTCCAGTGCCGATATGTAAACATCTTTATTTTTCTGCAATGTCGATACACTTGAAGAGGTCAAAGAAAACTTTTTACACTTACCAACATTTTTTGCACCACATTCTAACTTGCGAATAATTTCGACTTTTTCATGAATCGAGAGACTTTCTTTCGACATGTTTCCAAAGGAAGGGTTTATTTCTAACTGATTTTACTTTAAAATGAAAGAAGTGATCTGCATAGAAAGTTCTTAGAAGTCCCGAAATTCATTCGAAGTTCTTAGAAGTCCCACAATAAATTGATGGTTCAGTGAATACAAGACAATCTGAAAATAGGGTAATGCGATAAGCGGAACGCTAATGCACTATTGTTATAGCCCCTGTCCCCGGAAGGACAAGGTCATAAATCTGCTAGTAATCCGATGCTGGTAGTCATAAAGCTAAGTCGCCCTTTTCATTTTTGTCTATTCCAAGAATTGGGTTTTTTTCAACTACTCGAGCAATTAAGAATGTGTGCATAGTTACTAAAATTTGTTTAGTATATCCGCGTAGTAAGCTTGTTATAACAGTGAGTGATTGTATGGGAATACATGTAAATTAAAATCATTATGGCTTTTTGTTCATTAGAGCTGTGATCTCGTTATTTCTGTGCTCGTTATAACCAAGTTCGATTGTATTTAGTGCTTCCTATATATGGCCTGTATGATATTTATATGAAAAAAAGAAACAATTGCCTGATTTCATGCTCCAGTTGTAATGAAATTTGGGAACAGTCCCAAATTTTTAAAAGGCCAAATATAAAATTTCATGAAACCCATCCACAGGGAGTCAAGTGGATGGATTGTAAATAAATAGTAATCTGATGATTACACCACTCTGCACTTTTTAAAAAAACATTCACAGATTTTTTTTTTATTTTATTTTATTTTTTTTTCCCCAGAAAACAGTGTTTCTGAATCAATTTCTAATGCTGATTTCAAAAATGACATGTTTTTTGTTTCCATCTCGTCAGGTTTCTTCAAAAGTCACAAAAGAAAATTTGATTTTTCACAAATTTTTATTAATTTAGAATTTGTGCACCAAAATAATAACAAAATACTACTGTTACCAGACATATTTAAATACATATTGAAAACTATTAAAAAGGGCAGTGTGGTAAAAAAGTCCACTAAACACTCACCTCTCAATTTTAAAAACTAATCTATGGTGGGTAAAATTTTCATTTCTTAGATTTTATTGCAGATCCTGCTTTACAGCCCCTGTTTAGTATCCAGCAATAGTCCTCCCTGTTGACATTCCACCTCTTTTGATATCTTATTTCTTTATCTTTAATATCCTGATGAAACCTGTCACTGTTTTTCGCTAACACTTCCTGGATTTTCTAGGTAGTAGTCAATGCGGGAGTTAAAAATGTACCTTGACATTCATATTGCAGCCCGGCTTCTTGAAGTTAGCCAACATATTTTCAACTACAGGTTATTTGGGCCACTGGTTAATCGGGGCAGCCGTTTATTTGGGGCAAATCTTAAAAAACAGAACCCTTCGCTTAATTGGGACAACATGCCATTTAATCGGGGCAGAAGACTACAGCACTGGAGATTACCTTACGATTGTCTGTGACCGTACCACGTGGTTCGATCAGATTTCTGGAGGTCACAACCATAAAACAATAAAAACAATTAGCAGTCACCTGTTTATTGGGTTTTTCTGTTAGTGCAATCTATCATAAACGGATAGTAAACTTGATCTTACTGAATTTGCGACAATACCGACAGGTGGAATTCTGTAGGTTATTATGGTGAAATGTGTTTACACTTCCATGGAATCTTCAATCATATAAAAATTAATTTTCAGAATCTTCTCTTCATTCCTATTTTTAAAGCTTCGTAACTTGTTACTCTGTTCTCACTTGTTCATATCGTGTTACTTGCAATTTGTGTGTGCTGTGTTCTTTGTTATTGATTGCTTATCTTTTTACTGTTTTAAATTTTAACCCCCACCCACAAATGTCAGTGAACAGAAATATCAACTAGTTAGTATGTACATATTACAGTACATATTAATTATTCCGATTATCACGTATATTCTTCCGATTTTCACGTATCATTTAATTTTTTAATTAGTAAGATAATAACGGGTGCAGCGAAGTCATGTGGACAGGATAAGGCCATTTCAAAACTGGAAATGGGTTTTTAGTTATTTTTTCGGGAAGCGACCAAGTAAAAGAACATGGTGTCACTGTCATTTTAAATAAGAAATGTTCAAGGTCTTCTTGGATACAATCCTATTAATGCTAGAATGATGATGGCTAGACTTCAGAGCCAGCCAATAAATCTCACAATTTTAGTTGCATATGCACCAACATCCACAGATGAAGATATGGACATTTATTATGAAAATCTCCAATCAGCTCTTGATTTGGTCCCAAAAAAGGATGTTTTGATACTCGGTGATTTTAATGCAAAAGTAGGCAAGACAAAAGTAGGCCCAGAATGTGGTGGGTTTGATCGTGGCACTAGAAATGAACGAGCTTTAAGTTTAATTGAATTTTGTCATCTGAACAGCCTTGTCATATGTAACACCTGCTTTCAGCAGCACCTGAGAAGGCTCTACACATAGAACTCTCCTGATCATAAAACAAGAAATCAGATTGGTTACATCCTTATGTAGCAAAGGTGGCATTCCAGTGTAATCACAGCAAAAACACTTCCTGGAGCAGATTGTGGTGTGATTATCAGCTACTCCACATCATTCTCAAGCTGAAGCTGAAAAAGATCATGAATAAGGTTTTCCCTAGACGTTTGAATGTAGAAAATATTCCAAACAATTATATACTTGAAACAGGCAATCGTTTTCAAACTCTATTAGAACTAGATGACGATATGCTGCCTGAGGAAATGTGGGAAAATGCAAAAAAGGCATTATTAAGGATTCGGCAAATAGATACATTAGAGAAAGGTCTAAGATCAGGAAGATGCCATGGATTACAGAAGCCACTTTTAAAGTTATTGAACAGAGAAGAACTGCAAAAGCCCAGGGTGTACAAGGAAATGAAGAGAATTAGGAATTAAGCAGTTATCAAGTGCTGTTTAAGCCTGGACAAACAAGATTATATCAACTGAAAGTGTAAAGAAATTGAATACCACAAACGAAACAACACTAAGAAGATGTATAATGTAATTAACTACTTAAGACAAAAGTTCCAACCACAACTTAGTGTAATTAAGAACTCCAAAGGGGAAAATTTTACAGAGTAGAACACAAAGGAAGGTGGAAAGAATACTGTGAGCAGCTCTTCCAAGCACCTGCTGACAATAATGATCTGTTCCCCCCCCCTTTTCAAGCGTGTGATCATGAACCAGTTCCACCGAAGGTAGAAGTCGAAAATGGTATCAGAGAACTGACATATAGCAAGTCACTTGGAATTCATTAAAGCTACAGCTGTGAAGGGCTCAGAGTTTTTTCATAAAATGATTAAAAATTTGGGAAGTGGGACGGTGGCCATCAGATTGGAAGAAATCAATTTTCATTCCCTTACCAAAAAAAGGAGATCTGAAAATTTGTTCAAATTACAGGACTATTAGCCTAATTTCTCATGCTAGCAAGATTCTTCTTAAATTCATATTAAACAGAATCTCAAGAAATCTTGAAGAAGAAATGCCAGAATAACAAGCAGGTTTCAGAAGGGGCAGAGGAACCAGAGATCAGATTTTAAGTCTTCGGCTGATTATTGAAAAATGCAAAGAATTCAATGTTCCAGTCGTTTTGTGTTTTATAGATTATGCAAAAGCATTTGATTGTGTTCAATATGGGAAACTATGACTAATATGGGTTTCCCAATCCACATAATTCAGCTGATTAAGCTACTATACCAAGAGCAGGAAGGAACTGTGAGAACCAACATGGGAAACGTGGACTTCTTCACAATATGTAACAGTGTCAGGTCAGGCAGGGCTGTATTTTGTCATCTCACCTTTTTAATCTTTATGCCGAAGATATAACATGTGTGAAGCTTTGGAAGATTTAGAGACTGACGGTGCCTTCATAGCCAGGTGGGAAGGAGTAGCAGTGCATAGCACACGCTTCTTGATTGGACCGGGGTTCGAGCCCATCACCACCAAATACGGAGGATACTGCGTAATTCTTACTTGGATTGAAGAACAAATGAGTGGGTATTAAATAAAATTGGCAGGCCTAAAATTCTTCATAGGCATCAATAAAAGAAAACTCTGAACAAGTTTTTTTGGTCATATAGTAAGAAGGGAAACTTTCTGTTGAAGAATATAATGGAAGGAAAAATCGAGGGGAACAGGTGGTAGTAGTAGTGGCATGTGATGCAAGAAAGCAAGTGTATGAGCTTATGCAGCATCAGCCAAAAAAAAAAAAAAAAAAATTACAAAACAATCCCCTCTAAATATTTGTCCAGTTCCTCCTTAAATTTATTTAACCTATCAACTTCCACAACGACAGATAGAAGTTTGTTCCAGCAATTGACCACCTGCTGACTAAAGGCAAATTTCCGCACATCCATTCTACATCTGTACTTCCTCAATTTCAATTTATGCCCCCTTAGGTTCGTAATCTGAACAAGTGGAAGAATCCCATCAGAATTCAGCATGCTCAACCCATTCAAGGCCTTATGCACCTCAGGTGCAGAGGAAGACCTGCAACTAGATGGAAGGATGGGATTAGTGAACTTCTGGGCATGACACTTTGCAGTGCTGCTCTTAGAGCACATGATCGATGCAGTTAGAGGAATTTGTTGGTGGTCACAACAGCTCCTCAGGGAGCCATGTGACTTGAAGAAAAAGACATTATTTAAGTAATCATAGATAGATAGATATACCTGATGCACACCTGTATGTATTAATTTGTAGAACATTAATTTTACACAACAGTTTATTAACACAACTGCTTTGTTACGCATCAAAAAACCAAGTGATCAATAATGAGTCAGGCCTGGAAATGAAACTAGAAATTTAACACATTTTGCACCATGCCAATTTCACGCCCATGCTGCCAGACTTGCTTAAGACATTGGTAATGTACTGTATGTTGTCTGATAACTGTACTAGTGTATGTTGTCTGATAAATGCAAATATCATTACAGTTTTATTAACAAGAAGGAGTAATGTACAAAATGTGCTATAAAACAAAACAAATACTTTTATATAAACAGTTTATAGTTAAAGGTACAGTACAGTATATATATATATATAGCAATGTTTGAACAATTTGCTTCTATTATTTCCAAACAATTTATGTTTTTAAATAATACAGTAGTATTTACATTAGCTAGTGGACTAGTTATATGCTTATAATAATAGAACATTTAAATTCACATTGTATATAATATAATATCCTTTTACAGCTTAATTATTTCATCTAAATATTGCATGCACGTGTCTAGCAGACTGATATCTCAGTGTATCTTAAGAATCAAATAACTGGTGTGAAATACTCAATAGCTGTATGCTATTAATGGCTATAGGACACCTGCATAGCTTTTTTAATACAACACAAATATATATATATATATATATATATATATTTTTTTTTTTTATTCCTAAACTGTGCAAAACTGAAATTTATAGCATTTTTTTTCAACAATGCAAAACTGAAATCACGCAATTCCAGTACCGTGCAAATCGAGGGTTAGGTGTAATTCCTAAATAGTTTAAGTCATTTATATAACTGCCCAAAACCACATACTTGAAGATTTTTTAACTTAAGCCTAGAACCAAGGACTTCTCCAGATTCCTTTGGTAAACTTAATTCTCTTACAAGATCATGGAGTTGATGCTGTGAAAACAGTTGAGGGCTGGGCTTAATGTCTCCGAGCGTATAGACTTCAGTTTCATCTTGAGAAGCTTCACTTTCAGAGCTGCCAGGTGGGAAGGAGCAGCAGTGCGTAGCACACTCTTCTTGATTAGACCGGGGTTCGAGCCCGTCACCACCAAATACGGAGGATGCAGAAAGGTCAGGGAATGACCACCGCATATCCCGGAGCAATATGACCTTAGTTGCTAATGCTCCTAAAAACCAAATAACAAACAAACAAACTTTCAGAGCTCTGCTGCTGTGTTCACCAATATAACTGGGCAGATGGAATATTAGGATACACAAAACCCTTCTTACTCTTTGCAGTATCCTTCTACATTTTAGCTAAGCAAAAGTAACTGTCATCACTTTGGTTCCTATGATTAGGCTCTTCCAAATCATAGGAATTGCACGTGGTATAGCCTTCTTCTTACCATTTTTTCCCACAATCTCAGTGCTTCAATACAGATTTGGCAAACTTTATATGGAGTCCATTGTTCATCTTGGTCACCGCGTTTCACTCCAAAATAAGCAAAATACACGTGTTTTTTCAAATTCTGTAATATCTTATGAGGACTACATAACTTCCACAGATATGACAAAATAAGTTTAGGTTGCCCAGACACTTGTGTGAAGACATTTTATTCACTTTTCAGCACATTTAACACAATAACCTGAAAAATAAACTGAGCTTACACTGATAAACACTGCTGCATGGAGCTCTCAAGGTCAAGAAACATGGCGAAGGCAGTATTTTCATGTAAAGATTGTTTACAAGTTCCCAGCATTTTGGTGGCACTATTTTATTATTATTATTAGCCATAATAATAACAAGGAAGCCTAAAGCTTATGCTGCACCAGCCAAAAAAAAATTTCACAAGTTACCCTGAGAGAGAGAGAGAGAAAAGTAAAAAGGAATCACCAGGAAAGAGAAGAATGATGATATCCAGCTCATTTGCAAGCAGCTTGACTCCCAGTAGACAGATTTTCATTAAAATCAGATAATCCTGTGATTATTACATTAGACCCTCATAAATCTAGAATACTCGGGGACCCTAGGATACCATTGATTTTAAAATTCCAGTGTTTTGAAGGGCATGCAGAGCCTAAATATTTAGAGGTATTTTGTTTTTATAAGATGATGTATAGCTCTGATCCCTGTAAACTCCACAGAACAATAGTCGACACTAGCCTTAAGCCAAAATGTTAACCTATATTACCAGATTGGTCTCCAGTGGGTAATGTATTTTCCTTGTCTTGCCTAAGAAATAAAAGTCATGGGTTAGAAAGCTGCTTCTGGTATGGGTGTTGTGATTGTTCAGTATTTTTTAATATGTGGTGTATATATATATATATATATATAGTGCAATATGATTTCAGCATTCATATCTATTTAAAAACTAAAAAACGTGCTTGTACTTAACAGTACAAGCACGAAGCGAAGCATATAATTGGTGTTTTTTTATCTACAGGCACTTCCTGCCGATGTAATTTAAAAAAAAAAAAAAAAAATTGTTCGAACTCATTTTTGCATCCCGTAGGAATAAATGGAGCTATTGTGAAAACATCGCAATGTGAACCCATTAACACGTTTTTTTTTTGGCAATTCATTCCAAGACTTTGGAAGTTGAAATTTTTGCTTATAACTAAGCTATTTATCCCTTTAAAAGGTCATTTTTATAATGGAGTGCTAACCTTTCATCGTTATCATGTTCCGTTATAAGAATCGATTTTGAATGGCTTTGTTGATGTTTTTCTAAAGAACATTTCTGGAGGTCACGACCATAAAACAATTTGCACTTTCCGGTTTATTGGGCTTTTCTGTTAGCGAAATCTATTATAAATAGGTAGTAAACTCGATCTTATTGCATTTGCGATAATCCTGATAACTGGAATTCTGTGGGTTTTTATGTTATTATGGTGAAATGTGTTTCCGCTTCACTGAAATCTTCGATCATATAAGAAACAAATAAATTTTCAGAATTTTCTCTTCATTCCTGTTTACTTATTACAATGGTGAAGGGAAAGTGCAATGAAACCAAACAAAATTGATTTAGAAATGAAGATGAAAATGATTAAGCAGTAATGGCTGTTACACACCGTCAGGTATGGCTGTGCAGGCACGCCTGTACAGGTCTACTGGATGCCCGTAGTGCATCCACACGCTCCGGTAAAAACCCGTCACCATTCATTCAGTTGGCTGACCATGGCATTGACAGATGACGTTTTAGCAATAGTTGGCTTATTATTTGCGATAAAGTGTTTTAAACATAAAAAAAAATTGTAATATATGGTGCAAAGAATGGTCGAAAAAAGAAAAGTTTATTCACATGTGATCAATTTAAAATTCCCCTATTTTAGTGAAATCCTCAGAAAAACCCCCAGATTTATTAAAATTTAATAAAATGATATAGTAATGCATTTTATTATTGCTGTTATAAATTATATTTATTGACACTCTGATGTTAAAATTTACTTGTAATCCAGGCAAATTTTTTATTAATTGGGGACAAAATTAATAGTGAATTTTTTTCATAGAATTGATGTAATTATTAATGATAGTCGAATAGGGGAATCCCCGAATCTGGCAGTGCGCCTGCCATGTCACTACATACGCTTCGGTTTGCCTGTGCAGGTCAAAATAACTGCAGTTTTATTATCTGTATGCTCCGGTAGACCTTTACAGGTGTGCCTGCACAGGCATACTTGACTTACGCAATTTCCACGTACGCAACCCTTACATAAATCGGGGAGTGCCTGTACTTGGGTTTTTTTTTTTTTTTTTTTTTTTTTTTTGCCAGTGCAGCAAAAGCCTGTGGCTTCTTTGCACTGTGTGGCGAATACTATAATAAATGCTGTCTGCAAGCTAATATTGAATGTTTTGCAAAATAATGAATGATTTTATACATTGCAGATACGTAGTAACAATGAAATACAGTCGAGGACATACGTAGAAAGAAATTGGGGTTAGAATTTTGCTATTATTGTATTGGAAATTATGGACCCTCCAGGTTTTAAAAAAAATGCACTGCAGGTGCATTTCTTTAAGTCTGGATGGTCAATCACCCTCCTCCCCTGCCCTTGTACAGGTTCAAAAAGTGCCAGGTTTTTGAGGCGCTGTTAAATTTCATATATATATTTATCATGCATAAGGAAATCCCTTTTTGCTATCAATTTAAAATTGCAGTGTATAATACGTACAGTGAGTATAAGTATAAATGGCCTGTTGTACTGGGATCTATGGTACAATGAAAATAAGATATGTGTAAATCCAGTAAATATCTTTAATTATGAATACTTTGGAGCTTTCGAGACAATCGTGTCTCTTCTTCAAAAGAGTTTAAACTTAATGGATACAGTTATGCATGCAGTGAGGCGTGTGAAGGCACATTATTTAGTCATTAAACTGGCTTTCATTGTTGCTGCAGGGACATGTGCAGTTCTTCTCCAGTGCTTGTCGAGGTGTAAAACGGTTGTCTCCAAGATGAGGTGCAGTCTCATGCCCTTGCAGCGGTTCATGGCTCTTGAATTGCTTAATATATTGAGTGACTCCAACCATAGGAGGTGGCGGAAGTGCCTGGAGTGGTCTATTAGAATAATAATTAGCATAATTATAGAATATATATAATTAGAATAGTCTATTAGAATAATTATAATTGACCACTCCAGGCACTTCTGCCACCGCCTATGGTTGGAGTCACTCAGTATATTGAGCAATTCGAGAGCCATGAACCGCTGCAAGGGCATGAGACTGCACCCCATCTTGGAGACAACTGTTTTATACCCTGACTAGCGCTGGAGAAGAACTGCGCATGTCCCTGCAGCAATAATGAACGCCAGTTTAATGACTGAATAATGTGTGCCTTCACATGCCTCACTGCATGCATAACTGTATCCGTTAAGTTTAAACTCTGTAAATGTGTTGAGAACATGAAAATAATTACCTTTATATATTAGTTAATTTGTAATTAATTGGTGAGATAATTACTTATTTACCTTTCACATAAACTTTTTATTTTTCACAAAAAATAAAAATTGAATGTGGCCAAAATATAATGCACTATCTACATTACCTAACTTGTTTGCTTTCATATCCAGTGGTTTCTTATGTCAAAAAAGTCTTGCCGAAAGGTTCCCAAACTGAATATGGCCCCCTGGGGAGTGCACCACCAGGGGGCCATATTCAGTTTTTTTGGGCAGGGGGCACTTGTTTTCATGATGTTATTTTAAAATTGCATTGTTAAAAAAGTTTTAAACATTGGGAAAATTATGCCCAGTTTCTGTACCTTTACTCTCTGAACTACTTTTCAGTAATGCATGTGCTAAATCTTGGCACCTCAGTAGCCAGGTGGGAAGGAGCAGCAGTGCATAGCACACGCTTCTTGATTAGACCGGGGTTCGAGCCCGTCACCACCAAATACGGAGGATGCGGAAAGGTCAGGGAATGACCACTGCATATACCGGAGCAATATGGCCTTAGTTGCTAATGCTCATAAAAACCAAATAACAAACAACAAACAAGCATGTGCTAAATCAGTAATTTATTGTTAAGGTAAGTTCCAAGAAATAAATAATTAATAAGTGTTCATTCAAGAATGTTCATTAATGCTTTTGATGATGATTGTCAAAGGATATTAATGCAAATTCTGTTTTAGCCCCCCGAAGAAACTAAAGAAGAAAATGCAGTCGATGAGCAGGAGCTAGCCAAAAAACAAAACAGCAAAAAGGAAGAAAAAACAAAAGAAAATAATAAAAAATTGCCTAAAAAGATAAAGAAAGATGAACATGATGGCTCAGGCAAAAGTGAAGATGAGGAGGATGATGAAGAGGAGGATGATGAAGATGAAGATAGTGAACCAAAATGTGAGTTTTGTTTGAAAACTGCATAGTTAAAGCTGTTTCTCTCAAAATTTTTAGACTTCAGTCATGGAGATGTTTTTACTAGTTTTCTCTATGCTACTCATGAAAAAGATAATTGCAGCTTAGTGCTCTGAGTTTCTAAATGCTAGAGAGAAGCTGCAGAAATTGACAATCATTTTCTGATAGAAATTAATAAGTGATTCCAAAGCACAAAATTTGTTTCAGTTGAAATTTTTTAATTTTATCTTAATTTTTTATTAAATTTATTTCAGTGAAACTGTGCACATTACTCTGAAATAAATCAACAAGATGTTTTTAGTTCCATGTATTTACAACTTGAATGTATTTGTACAAATGATGTTAAAAAGTTGGTCCATAAGTAATGCCTCTTGGGGAAAAATTTTTTCACTGTTTTGTAAGTGGGTTAGCGTCATGAAGTTTTATATTTCTAGTAAAGATATTAAGATGTAAACATGCAAAAATAAAAATTTATTTTATTTTTTATTTTGGTCTTCCAAGGAGTGGAGTGGAAGACCAAAGTCTGTGTGCATTGAAGGACACGGTAAGATTTAGGATGAAATAATTCCAAAAATTCAGGACAGTAACCACATATACAATGATTCAAACACTAGGGTGTTCAAAGAAAAATATCTTAACCATTAGATCAGAGGTTACCAAACTTTCTTGGTTCACGGCACCCTTTGTGTCCCAGTAATTTTTTTTATGGCACCCCTGGGCCAAAAGAAATAACTAAGACAGTGGTTTTCGACCTTTTTAATATATACCTATATAATAATTTTATTCTTTATATAGAGGTACTAAATAAAGATCAATTATAGATCACCACAAAATTAAAAAATATGCAGTACAATGGATACCGTAAACCATTTTATAATGAAATAAATGTATAAATTTCAAAAAATAAATAATAATAAGTTTAAGTGACTTAAACCGAAATTACAAGGCACCACGGTTGAAAACCACTGCATTAGATTAGATAGAAAAATAATTTGCAAATGTATACCGAAGCTTAACAAATGACATGAAATTCTCTAGGCAGGTACCAGGCCCTGGCAGATTTGCCAGGGCCTGGTACCTTGAGATTCCATTATGACCCTTATTTTAAATGCCAGTTTATGGAATAGACACATGGCATCTCCAGTGAATTAAAAAAAAAAAAAAAGTGCCACATCATCACAAGAATATTATGATCAATGTTTTCATATGGAGAAGGCCCAATTTTGGTGTTTTTAAAAGACAGATTATTGTTAAGAAAAGATGTCGCTAAATGCTTGGTAAGCTTAATAATGCTGTAAAACAAGGAAAGCTTTAACAGGACAACAAATAACATTACAGCATGAAAATTGCAGACCTAGGATGGTTTTGCCTCATCCTGCATATAGCATGGACTTGGCTCCATCTAATTTTTTATATATATATAAAAATTTTTTATAAGAATGCAATGGTATAAAATATTATTAATTAATGGTATATGGACCAGGGACACTGCTATAATTATGCAGAAAGTACCCAACGACCATAATGGATATGTAAGTTTGTAGGTAGAGAAAGGTAAAGTGCTAGCGGAACTGCACTCATAATTATGGAGAACGGGGGCTAACGGAATTCAAATCGTAATTACAGAGAACAAAGAAAGGACTGAAGATAAAAAGAAGTTTTATATAATATATATACAGGGTGTCTCAAAAATACATGGCATAACTTCAGTAATGAGTTCCTCATATGTAGACAATAAAAATATTTTCTATCAACATAGTTCCGGAAATGCTTGGTTTCCGAGTTATAAACCGGAAGGTCTTATCTCCCGCAGGTGATTTCCTTCATCACAAGGTACTGACAGAATCTGGTGGTTTTCCATTCCAACCATGTACTCAAATCAGGAGCAAGCGGATATGCACTTTATGTAGGTTTGCGGATGGCAATGCTCTGGAGGCTCATTGTTTGTACCACAAAAGGTTCCCAGAACGAAGATGTCCAGACAGGAAAACATTTGAAGGTACCCATCGCTGCCTTTGTGAACATGGGACCTTTACACCTCGTGCTGCTGACAGAGGACCAAGCTCTGTGATGCCTGAAGTAGAGGGGTGGACCAACTGCCTGGCCTCCACACTCACCTGATTTTAAACCCACTAGATTTCTTTTTGTGGGGCCATTTAAAATCATTGGTGTATTCGATTCCAGTAGCTGATAGAAACTCTCCGCAGTTGAATTGTGGCAGGTTGTGAGACAATACGAAATGCCAGGAATTTGGCATCGTCTTTGCGAGTCCATCAGTCGTCAGTGTGAGGCCTGTATTCAGGCAGAAGGCGGACATTTTGAACAATTACTATAAGGTGATGTGAACAGTTAAGTATCATAGACAGACCTTCAAAACTCGGAAACTAAGCATTTCCGGAACTATGTTATAAAATATTTTTATTGTCTACATATGAGGAACTCATTCCTGAAGTTATGCCGTGTATTTTTGAGACACCCTGTATATATAAATAAATAATATGTGGTTTATATAAAAGATAAAGTGTCTGTGAAAATGGAAATGAAAAGTACACACGGTGCCTGAACTAAGAGAAGTTTAAGGGATAGTTGAAAATGGAAGTGAAGTAGTGGTTAAACAGGTGAAAGAATTTGAAAAACCTAGTACAAAAATGAACTGGGACTGAGGAACCAAGCAATTTACAAAAATATACGCAAAAATTTGTACAAAAAATAAAAATAAATAACAAAGAAATAAATAAGAAAATAACAATGTATTCAGCTATGGGAGGTCAATTTTATTTGAATCAGGGGATGGCAAATATGCAAAATCTGAATATAATAATTGAAAATATAATACATAGCCAGGAAATTCATCAGGGGACTACTCCTGACCATGTATCAGGCACTTTGTTTCCAAACTTGTCTGTAGTATTAGAAAAAGGGGGAAGCAAATATGCGGCCTTTATCGTAATACTAATAGACAAGGTAGTCCCTACGCAGTGTTAAAATTAAGTTGTTAATGTACTTCAAAATAAATTCAAATTTACAAAAGTGTAGTGTGAAATATAATACATATGTATGTGAAGTGCAGAAGGGGTGAAAGGTAATTAAATTAACATGGTTGAAGATTAAAATTCAAATATAAAGCAGTGAAATTTGATCGAAAAAGTCCACACTTTTTTGATCAAAAATACCCAGTTTCAATAGTCTCAATAACAGTTTTGCTTAGTAAGTACTCATGTTTAGTTATGGATGTCCTAATGTAATAAGGTAAATAAAAATTGTTAATTTATTAATTTAGTTTTAAATTTTTGGATTATGATTAGTTGCAAACTGGGATTGGGACCCAAAGCCCAACAGGTATGCATCAGAGTAAATATAAAAGGTATATAGGTATTTACCTGCGATCATTATAGCTGGTTGGTATGAGTTGTAATAGATGATTAGGAATTACGGTGAATACCTATATGGATGTTTATGTTAATACATTTTAAGATTATACTTTCTTTTTTTTTTTTTTTTTTTATTGATAAATCAAAATGGTAATGTTATCCACTGTACAAGGACTGGTATAACCTTTCTACAGCATAACAGCCCGTGTATGCCAGTGGGATAACTATATACATATTTACATACCACACTCGTACCAACCACCAGCTGTAATGTTCGCAGGTAAATATCTATATACTTTTTATACTTACTCTGATGCATACCTGTTAGGCTTTGGGTCCCAATCCCAGTTTGCAGCTAATTATAATCCAAAAATTTAAAACTAAATTAATAAATTAACAGTTAAAATTTTTTATTGTCCTTATTACATAGTACATCCATAACTAAACATAGGTACTTACTAAGCAAAACTGTTATTGAGACTACAGAAACGGGTATGCATGAGAAATTCTTTTAGTGTGACTATCTGTTCTCTCAAAGCCTCTGAGGAAGTAGCCGAGAGACAGCTATGTGAAGGAATGTTACCTTCCTAATTCTTCCTATCTATTGTCCTAATTTTTCTTGACTTAATCTTTAATAATTCCCTTTATTTCCTTTCTCCTCTAATCTTTTCAAATTTTATATTTATATATTTGTTAACTTGATTTCATGTTAATTGTTAACATAAAACTATAGATGAATCCACAACTGCTAGAACAATGGCTAGCCAGTTAGTTAGGCTTTAATTACCGGTAATGCATCCTGCCCAAAATAATAAAAAAAATTCACTACCACTCGCAAGACAAAAAATCAATCAGGACCTTGACCTAAAATGTGTGTGTGTGTGTGTGTGTGTGTGTGTGTGTGTGTGTGTGTGTGTGTGTGTGTGTGTGTGTGTGTGGACACAGAGATATCGTTTTACTTTATTTTTCAATTTCTCATCAATTTTGATTGATGAGGAGCTGAAAAAGATGGTGACAGGCTGGTTTCAACAAGGTCCATTTGGTGTGTGTTCTGTGGTGTAGTGTTGGGTTATGGCCTTTTGGCTACCTAGAAGCAGCAGTCACCTGGAAGACTGCTTCCGTGTACTTGTCCTTTCTGATATTTTATCTGTGAGAGGTTCCAGGAGGAGTGGGTTGAGTATCAATCTTTATATTTTCATGTTTGACCTTGATCGCCATTTGTTAATTTGCCACTAAAAAGGTTGAAATTGGATGGAAATATAAAACCAGCAAGTATTGTGATTAAGAGCAATACTGGTTGAAAATTACCCCCCTTGGTTCTTGTTGATAGTTGCAGAGCTAGTTTTTATGCTTGAAGAGTATTTTTGGACAGATGTTGTGGCTATCCTAATTGTTTTTCTCCCTAATAATGGGAATATATGGAGTAATATTTATTTTTTTATTATTTATTTATTCTCTGTTATCCATGGTTTTATCCCTCTCCCTGCTTATATCCTGTTTCCTCTCAGCAAATTTCTTTATATTGTTCCATTAGTTCCCTTAATTTCACCTCCATATCCTGCCTCATTGTTCTTATCCTCTCCATGTTCCACCTTCTTTCTCTGTCCATCTAATCCTTTTCAACTTTAATTCCACATCCATTATCAAAATAGTATACTTAGAATCATGCATATTTAGCCACTTTTCTGGATACACATGATGAGAGTCTCACACAGAGTCCAAACCAAGATACACTGAGTGATCATTGAATTATGACCACCCCTATGAAAACTGAATGCAACCCACTGACCATGTGGGGTACGAGAGCGTGAAGTAAGTTGACATACGTAACATAGATATGGTGTCAGTGGTTCAGTAGGTAGTAACATTCCAAGCGTGATGGGTAAAAGGATGGATTTATCGGACTTTGATAGAGGACAGATTGTAGGTGTTCGACGAGCTGGTGCCTCGATTTCCTAAACAGCTGAACTGGTGGGGTGTTCGAGCGCCGCCGTAGTTGAAGTGTACCAGGACTGGCATCAAAGTGGTCAAACAACGACCCGGTGGCAGAACAGCAAAGGTCAGCGAAAGGTTGTTGTTAGAGGTGAGTGCCAGGCCCGACAACTCGAACAGGTGCAACACTGTTGAAGAGTTGACTACCCAATACAACATGGGCCAACCCTAAACAATATCTGGCATGAGCATGTACCACACACTCGCACATATTGGCTATACCAGCAGACGACCCCTATGGCATCCTCTCCTAACCAAGGTTGATTGGTGTGAAAGACACACCTGGTGCGAAGAGCACGCAAGTTGGACGTTAGAAGACTGGAAGGTGTGCTGGTTGGATGAGTCACGTTATTTACTCCACACCATGGATGATCGTGTACGGATTTGACATCAACAACATGAGGCTCTTGATCCATCATGCATGGTATCAAAAGTGAAGGTGGTTGTATGGTGTGGGCCATGTTTCACTGGCAGGAACTTGGACCCCTGGTGCATGTGGAACAACGTATCAGTGGTCTCTGCGGTGAAGGTGAAGAAAGCCCACATGAGAAGCACGCCAAAGTTTGATAAATTTACCGGTAAAAGTACTTTGCTGTAATAGCATTTGTATTGTTGCTCGCTCAGTAAACATACAATGGACGTTATCGGTCAGGAGTAGAAATTGAATCCCACAGGAGATTGAAACCCCCGAAGTGGAGGTGGTAACCTGACCTTTTTTCTTTAGAATCACTGATGCACTAGTGGATAAATTGTTTATTAAGGGAAAAAAAGGCAAAGGTAAAGGAAGCCCACACGAGAAGCATGGCAAACTTCGAAAAAGTTTACCGGTGAAACTAAGTTACGAACGTTTTTTACGATGCCAGAACTTCTGATATGACTCTGTTTGTGATTCTAAAGAAAACAGGTCGGGTTCTCTCCCCCACTTCGGGAGGGTTTCAAGCTCCCATCGGATTCAACTTCTACTCCAGACCAATAACACTCACGGTCTGTTTACCGAGCGAGCAACAATACAAATGTCATTACAGCAAAGTACCTTTAACGATAAATTTCATTGAACTTTTGCATGCTTCTCGTGTGGCCTTTCTTTACCTTAGCCATCTCTGCTATCGTCAACTACTTGCTGACTGTGTACACCCCACTATTTTACACCTTGCGAATGGCAATGGTGTCTTCCAAGATGCCTGAGCCATCGGGCACTTGTTGTGTCCGACATGGTTTGAGGAATGCAGTTCTGACTTCAGCATATCGATTGGCCTCCAACCTCCCCTGATATCAATCCCATAGAGCACTTGTGGAAGACTATGGAAAGGCATATCAGGCATCTGGATACGCCAATCACCTCCTTACCTGCATTGCTGGGCACATTACACATAGCTTGGCCATACCTCCCGAATGATTCTGACATCTTGTTGAATCAATGCCACATCAGATAGCTGCTGTACTGAGGGCAAAAGGAGGACCTACAAAGTATTAGGTAGGTGTTCATAATTCAGTGTAATAGTCAACATGATACCTATTTTTGTCCACAAACACTTTACATGTACATCTTATTTTAAGCTCTCCGAACCACTGGGTGTCAACTGGACACACTACACCATACTATTTTCTGAAAGCTGTGTAGTTTAAAATCAGTTTTTTTAATAATCTCATTGTGCAAAAAATAAAACTGTGCTTACAGTTCACTCAACAAAAATCATGCATACTAGTGTAATTACTTCAACATATTTTGTGATTAAATTTACTTCTGTGAATTTCACAGAATGTGAATTTATAGCTAGCTTCAGCACGAGGTTGCCTGATCAGTGTAAGGAATGCTGAAAGTATATTTACTTGTGTATGAATCCCCAACCTGTACTCAAATGAAAGGTTTGTGGTCATGATTTTTTTCACAAAAGTGGGGATAATTACCAACATGATTTGTTGTGTTTTTTTTTCAAACACGCACACAGATTTTGTCAGTACCGGATACGGACAATGTTGCATGACTAAATAGAATAAAATAGCTATGAACTCTCCAAATGTTCATCCATGATTTTTGCTGACTAGTCTTTTCAGCTGTTTTAGCCTGCACACATTTGGATTCATCTTTTCATGATCTGCCTGTCTGTGTTAGATGTTTGCATTGACTGTTAAACAGATGAAAATGATTTTATCTTTATGCATGAATTAACTCATCATATTGAAAATATTCTTGTTTACTTGAATACAGCTGATCCTATTAAAAATACACATATGACATATGTTCCAAAAATACAACACACAGTAGAAATGTGCATTGCAACATGCACATTTTTATATAATAGTCTGAGATAGGTTCCATAAAAGTTATAAATTGTTAATACTTACCCCGTTTTCAAACTTATTTTTATCAATACGTATTATGCTATGATAGGTAAATCACACATTAAAACTCAGAGGATATTAAATAAAAATAAAATATAAACGGGAACGCTATGTTAGTTGGAATTTCCCCCGTGCTTGTGCAATACTCATAACTGTGCTCGCTAAATTAATTGAATCAAAAAAGAAATGTTCGACGAACATGTAAATAGAATTATTTATTCAATTTTTTATTTCACACGCAGGAAAATTACAAAAATGTGCAATTTAAAAAAAATTCAAAATTATAAAATTACAAAAAAAGAGAGCAGACAGGCGTAATGTCAGTAAGCTTTACCTCTCAAGCATCGTTGCCAGAATTGATGTCTTCAGCTGATAAGTATGCCACTGCAGAGGTTGAGGGCTGTGGAGATTTAGAAGGGGTTGGCCGCTCAACCTTAGGAAAGAACATATTAATGGATGATTGGACAGTGGCTTTTTTCTTTTCATCATAGATTTCTTTGTAGCAAGCAAGCAAGCATATCATTCACCCTTCTGTTAACTTTTAAGAATTGTTTGCTGTCAGGATCCATCTTCTTGAACCTTGCCACTGCCGATGCAATTCCACAAAATGCCATTGCCATCTCTCTGGTGATGAAGCGTCTTGGGTCCTCATTTGGTTCATCTCCAGCTTCATCACCATTTTCTTCTTTCACTATCACTGCCTGCAAGTCAATAGGTTCTTCGTTAGATAATTCTTCTCTTCTTCCTCTATTAACTTCTCCATGTCTTTGGCATCAGCCTCCAACTGAAGTAGCTCTGCAACCTTTACAATCTTATCTGTAACCTCTTCATGTGATTCGTCTTTTTCAAATCCTTCGAAGCCTTTTACGTGCCGTCTGCATATTTTCTTCCATGCGGTATTTAAACAACTTTTAGTAATTTCCACCCAGGTCCTATTAATGTTTAAGATGGCGTGGTAAATATTGAGATTTTCAAAAGTCTCTTAATGTAAAATTTTTCTATTCGTCTACTGCAGACAATGCCTGAGTAAATGTTGTGCATAAATAGTATGCTTTTAAATTCGAAATAACACCCTGATCCATAGGTTGGATGAGTGGAGTCATGTTTGGCAGTACAAATATGACTCTCACGTTCGAATTGAAATCATCTAGATGAGTAGGATGTCCAAGAGCATTATCTAATAGAAGCAAAATCTTGAAAGGAACGTCATTGTCTTTACAGTATTTTTCAACCTTGGGAATGAAGCAGCATTTAAACCAATCCTGAAAGAGAGATATTGTTATCCATGCTTTCTGGTTCGATCGGAAATGCACGGGTAGGGTGACTTTATTGATGCCCTTAAATGCACGAGGATTTCCAGAATGGTACACAAGCAGTGGTTTTAATCTGTTATCTCCCGCTGCACTAATCCCAAGCATGAGCATGGCCCTATCTTTTGAAGCCTTGAAATTTGGCATTATCTTTTCCTCTTTAGCAATGTATGTTCGATCCGACATTTTTTCCCAATACAGTGAAGTCTCATCAACATTAAAAATTTGCTGTGTTGAATAGCCACCTTCATCAGTAATTTTTTCAAACACATCACAAAATTTCTCTGCAGCTGCAGAATCTTCACTGCATACTTTAACATTGTGGAAACCAGCGCAATACTTGAACCTATTAAACCACCAGTTGCTTGCCACAAACTGGGGTTGGGGTTCACCGTACTTATCTTTAATATCTTTATAAATACTTGTTGCTTTTGCTGGAATGGTCATTAGACTCAGGGGCACTTGCTTCTGAATCTGATTTTCCATCCATGTTATGAAAAGCTGTTCCGTCTTCGATATAGCACCTGATCGCTGTTTTATGATCACTGTTGATCTTAAGTGTGTTGATCCTTTGACATGTTCTTTTATATGAACACTGTCCTTTCAAATAGTATTCACTGTTGAAGCAGCGAGACCTCATTTCCTTGCAATAGATGACAAACTTTGTCCTGCTTCGTATTTCTTAATCATCTTCATTTCTAAATCAATTTGTTTCCTTTCCTGGCAGTACCACCACTTGCACTTTCCGTTAGTCCCTTTCCCTTCATCGTTGTAATACATAAATAGGAATGAAGAGAAGTTTCTGAAAATTCGTTTTTTATATAACTGAAGATTTCAGTGAAGGGAAACACTTTTCACCATAATAGCATAAAAACCCACACAATTGCGGTCATCGTTATTATCGCAAATGCAATAAGATCGAGTTTATTACCTGTTTATAAGTACCGTATTTCCCCATGTATAAGACGCACCTTAATTTTGGGCCCGAAATTTGAAAAAAAAAATGTATTACATAAAATTATTGAACTCAAGTTTTATTCATCATAAAATTCATACAACTCATCACCGTCAAAACTCCCATCCATTAGCTTGTCCTCATCTGTGTCTGATGACGAATCACTGTCTTCGTATATTGCCTCGTCCTCAGTTCCATCTATGGCATTTGAAATGCCACGCTTCTTAAATGACTTGACAACGATCTTAATCTTGATATTATCCTAGGATCTTTTCACCCAGTTACAAACTTCTCCTATAGTTGGTTTCTTCACTCTTCCTGCTGGTTTCAAATTGTCCCCAGAAGACTTCATCCATTGGTTCCATTCGTCTCTCATGGGAGCTTTGAAGGGTTTGTTAATGCTGACATCAAGTGGTTGGAGATGGGATGTTAATCCTTCAGGTATGACGGTAAATTTTGTTTTTTGCTCTACAGCAATCTTTGTATTTTTTATGTGTGCCCTGAACTGATCAAGCACCAATAGGGCATGTTTGCATAAGAGCCCACCTGGTCTCCTGCTCCAAACTTTCTCAAACCAGATCTTCATCCCGTCCTGATCCATCCAACCCTTTTCATAAACGTGGACAATCACTCCTCGAGGACTGTCATCTTTTGGCATTGTTTTGCGTTTGAAAATCAGCATAGGAAGCAGCTTGGTTCCTTCGGCATAACAAGCTAGAACAAGTGTATAATGGCTCTTTTCATGTCCACTTGTCTTCACAGTTACAGTTTTCACCCCCTTCTTATCAACAGTTCTGTTACTTGGGACATCAAATTGAAGGGGGACTTTGTCCATATTTGCAATCTGTCCCAACTCAAACTGATATGTCTTCCGACATTGAATGACAAAACAATGAAATTCAAGGACCTTCTGCTCATAGCTTTCAGGCATCTTTTGGGCAAGTCTGGTGCGTGTATGCATGCTTAGTCCATTCCATTTCATGAACCTGAAGCACCATTTGTGTCCTCCTCTGAAATCAGTAACTTCTTTTTCATCAGAAATTCTTCTTGCCTCATGTTGAACCATCTTTGTGGACACAGGAATTCCAATTGCCCTTTGCTCCTCAATCCATATCTTCAATTCCCTATCTAAATCAGACCATTTTGCTGACTTGCCTCTAATGGCGTTTTCAGTAGGTTTCTTCTTTCCGTAGCTAGTCTCGGATTGTTTTCTCAGTTGGAGGAGGACCAAACTTACGTTCAGCAGCATAATTTCCATTCACTTTTGCAAACTGGATCACTTTTGACTTGAATTCAGCACTGTACGAAAATCATTTCTGGGCAAAATGTGGCAAAACATAACCTAATATACCGGTAACAAGTGCGAAATAGTGAGCGCAAAGACAACAAGCACGAAAAGGTGGGAAATGCAAGTAAAAAAAAATCTACAACCACTGTATAAGACGCACCCAGTTTTTAGACACCAAATTTTTCGAAAAACGGTGCGTCTTATACACGGGGAAATACAGTAGATGCATGAACAGAAAATTGTGGATTATGAAAATTCATTTGACTCTATACATCATAAGGCAATGTTTTGGGCACTGGAAAGACAAGGCATAGATACCCCATATATTCGGATTTTGAAGAAAATATATGAGAACGCTACCTCCTTTATTAGACTAGAGAAAGACAGTAGGAAATTTAAAATAGAGAAAGGAGTTCAACAATGAGGCACAATATCTCCAAACATGATCACTATAACTGGTGCTTATTGTATTATTTTTATATATATGTGCATTCACTGACCCCTTCAAAATTTAGGTAGCCAATTACATTATATTCAAGACTTGAAGGAATCTGCAAGGCTTTAGGGGGTAAATTTCTATCAGCATGGCCCACACTTGTAGGTAGAAGGAATTTGTTTTGTAGAGACGGGATACACTTAAACAAAGGTGGTGCAAAAGTTTTTGCCAGTATTATTGAGGATACCTTAAAGGTTCAGGGAAACTGCTAGTTAGGGGGGATGTGGGTAATACTGACACGCGTTTATCTGATAATATTGGTCAATGTAACTCTTGCACATACCTCAAGAGTTCTTATCTGTTACCCCAACTGGACGTATTATCTAGATGTTCTGGGGGCACAAACGTTTCACGTGGGCGGGTAGCTAATGC
Source organism: Mastigoproctus giganteus (assembly GCF_048544385.1). Lineage (NCBI taxonomy): Eukaryota > Metazoa > Arthropoda > Arachnida > Uropygi > Thelyphonidae > Mastigoproctus > Mastigoproctus giganteus. The sequence goes on from NC_143579.1 coordinate 100,902,287, forward strand.
CAGGGAAGAGAGCCTAAAAAACTTCAAGGGTTGTGTTAGGGTTGTTAAATATACAAGAACAGTAAATCTTAATTGTTTATACAGTAACGTTAGAAGTGTCGTCAATAAAATGAGCGAATTCGAACTGCTGGTTAAAACAAGTAACGCGGACATAATAGGGCTTACAGAGACGTGGTGCCACCCTGAAATTGGGGATGATGAGTTTCAGTACGGCTTGTATAATGTATTTAGGAAGGATAGGTTAGATAGAAGGGGTGGTGGGGTAATGCTTCTTATCAGAAGCAGCCTGAGTGCGACGATAGCTTTCCCGGATTCAGACCTCTCACATGCTAGTATAGAGTCTGTATGGTGTGAGATAGTTGGAAACAAAGGTATAATGCGAGTAGGAGTAAACTACAGACCAGGTGATTGTGAAGATTATGACAAAAGCCTCTACATGCAAATGGAATGGGCAAGTAAGCGTCAATGCCTTATTATGGGTGATTTCAATCTGCCTCTAATTGATTGGAGTAAATGGGAAGGAAACTCGACATGGGGAACAAAATTTTTAAATCAACTAGATGACTGTTATTTGTATCAACATGTCAGGGAAAATACTAGAGAAAAGAATATCCTAGACCTCATCATCACACATGAATCAGATGACATAACAGGGCTGACAGTAGAGGAACCAGTAGCAGGAAGTGATCACGGAGTTCTACGGTGGATGATGACGAGAGAGGTAGCAGAAGTAAAAGGCAAAGGAATGGGTTTTAATTTCAGAAAAGGAAATTACGATGCCTTAAGGTACTATATGGCCTCTATTAACTGGGTAGATATCGCGCAGAGAATGAATACAATTGAACTGTGGTACGCTTTTAAAACATTAATCACAGAGGCCTTGAATGCGTATATACCATTAAAAAAATACTCCACGAGGAGGGTTCCAAGTTGGATGACTAGTGAAGTTGCCGCATTACTTGAGCAGAAAAAGGTGGCATGGAAAGGTTACAGAACAATAAAAAGTACTGAAGCCTATAACAGCTACAAGGTGATGTGTAATAGAGCCACAGAAAAGGTTCGACAGGCAAAGGCAGTTTATGAGAAATCACTAGCAAACAGAGCAAAGAGGGGGGGATAAAGAATTCTTCACATATATAAATGCCAAGAAGAGCAGGACAAACCAGATCGGACCTTTATGTAAGGGAAAGGGGATAGTAATAAATACACCAGCTGCCGTTGCAGATGAACTCAACAGTTATTTTGCATTGATATTTACAAATGAAAAGCCTTTTGTGGCAAAGGGAAATTGTGGGAGCGAAGTTAAAAAATATGTAATTAATGATATTGAAATTTCGCAAGATTATTTAATGAAAAAACTTTCGAGCCTACAGACCAGTAAGGCTCCTGGAGTTGATGGAATATACCCTATAATCTTGAGAGGCAGCAAGCGAGTGCATTGAACCATTGAGGTTAATTATGCGAGCATCATTAGACTCTGGGGAGATTCCCCTGGATTGGAAAAGTGCAAATGTATCTCCCATACATAAGGGTGGCTCTAAAAGTGAAGTTGGAAATTATCGACCTGTCAGTCTGACTTCAGTAGTAGGGAAAATCATGGAGGCAATGATCAAGGGTGGAATTCAGGATCATTTGGATTGAATTGAAATTCTCAAGGATACTCAGCATGGTTTCGTAAAGGGAAAATCATGTTTAACAAATCTGGTTCGCTATTTCGAAAGGGTCACTCACGAGCTGGATTTAGGGAATAATTTCGACATTGTTTATTTAGATTTCAGCAAAGCTTTTGACTCAGTCCCACATGAGCGGTTGCTTTATAAGCTGGAACAGGTTGGAATCACTGGGAAAATCCTTAGATGGATAGAAGGATGGCTTCAGGGCAGGAGGCAGAGGGTTGTGATAAATGGCTATTCCTCAGATTGGGTTGATGTAAGAAGTGGGGTTCCCCAAGGATCAGTATTAGGACCACTGTTGTTTTTAATTTTCATAAACGACATTGATGAAGGGATAGAGGGCGTGATGTCTAAATTTGCAGATGATGTTAAAATTGGGAGAGTAGTTAATGATCACTGTCAAGCTGAGCTTCTTCAGAGAGACCTAGATAGACTTCAGGAATGGTCAGAAAAATGGCAGCTGTGCTTTAATCCAACAAAGTGTAAGGTATTACACCTGGGAAACAGTAATCCCAAAAAAACTTATTCACTTGGTGGAGTTCAACTAAAGCCAGTACTGGAGGAAAGGGACTTGGGTGTTACGATACGGTCAGACATGAAATTCTCTGAGCATTGTAAACAGGTTGCAAGGAAGGCCCATGGTGTCCTATCGATGATCTATCGAACTTTTGCAAGTAGAGATAGGGACGTGATAATCCCATTATATAAGGCTTATGTTAGACCACACTTGGAATACTGTGTTCAAGTATGGAGACCGCACCTGAAGAAAGACATCGAGCTTCTTGAAAGGGTGCAAAGAAGGGTAACTCGCCTGGTGAGATCGGCAAAAGGGCGTCCTTATGAAGAAAGACTTCGAATATGTGGGTTGCAGAGTTTGGAAACTAGACACCTTAGAGGAGATTTGATTGAGGTGTTTAAGGCTCTGAGAGGCATCAGTAAAATGAATGAGGACAAAATTTTCAAGATTATAAATGATGCTAGAACTAGGGGACATAAATTCAAGTTACGGGGGGGAAATGTTTAGATTGGATTGCAGGAAGTTCTATTTTAGCCAGCGAGTTATAAATTACTGGAATAAGTTGCCTTCATGGGTGGTAGAGGCCGACAGTTTGGGGAAATTCAAAGGTCATCTGGATAGTACTTTCGGGTAAGGGAAGCACATAGGATGATAGGTTTAATTTCCTTTTTATTTTATTTATTAATTATTATTATTTAGTTATTTATTTATTATTATTATTTTTTTTTTTGTTTTTATCATTGTTTTGTTCGGATTTTTTTTTTTTTTTTTTTGGCTGGTGCAGCATAAGCCATAGGCTTTCTTGCACCATGCGGCCGTTACTAATACTAATACTAATAATCTGACTTCATTCTCTGTAAGCTGATTTGTAGAAAACTTCTATAGGCAGTTCGTGGTATTCTTCATTTCACTGCATTGAATTAGACATGTTTGGAAGCACTTATTAAAGGGCACAAAACATACAGAGAATTTTTGTCTCCTCCACAGTTTGCATGTTTGGACAATGTGAAACCTGTGAAATGAAATAAAAATAATGAAACTTGATGCCACATTTCATCTGACTAGGCTCCATCTCTCTAGAAACCACAATACCTTGTGGGAAAAAACACAAGGGTGTGGCATTTGAAAACCGGTTCTGTGAGCCTGAGGGAAGAGTAGTGACCCTCTTGTGAGGTTTAGGAGTTATTGAAATACTTTACCCTTTGAATTTTTACATTCACTGAAGCCACGTGGTTTCTGACAATGTAGCCTGGCAGACTAAACTGGAGTTATAAATTTTATTTTACCTGAAAATTCAAACTGCAACGATAAAGATAGTCTTTGTGCACATTCAGAAATGTTTTCCCTTCGGCATACATATTTTATGTTCTTCACCTTAATCCTCATAAAATTTTGTTTATCAGAACCAAACAAGTTAAATTTTTATTCATTAGAGAAAATAACTGATTGGTGTGGAGACCCCCCCCCCCCTCTTTAACTGAATATAAATGTTGGGTTTTTATTCTGTTAATCAGAAGTTGCCCTTTTCCAGGGTTTATAAATCCTTTTTATAATTGTTTTCTAATTAGTCACAGAACTTGCTTTTATTCCAGTTTGATTTTTTCATGTCATTTTTAAAGCTACACTTGAAGCTATCTGATATGAGGCACAAAAATTTTAACATTTTTTGCATTAGCATTAGCAAAGGCACATGATGCAAGAAAGCAAGCTTATAAAGCATCAGCCAAGGGAAAAAAAAAAAAAAAAAAAAACCTCCTTAATTCACCCATCCACTCGCTACAAATGTTTGTCAAGTTCTGCCTTAAAATCTATTTAAGCTACTTCTACAACGATGGCAGTTTGTTCTAGCAATCAACCACCCGCTGGCTAAAGGCAAACTTCCGCACATCTATCCTGCAACTATCTTTCCTCAATTCGAATTTATGCTCTCTCAGGCAATTATTATGAGCAAGAGGAAGAATCCCATCAGTATTGAGCATGCTCAAACCATAGAAGGCTTTATACACCTCAATCAGATCACCTCGCAGGTGGCTAGTCTCCAGACACTGTAATTTGCAAAACTTAAGCCTTTCTTCATAAGAGCAACCCCTTGTTCCATTCACTAATCTTGTTGCCCTTCTCTGTACTCGTTCCAACAGTCCTTTTTAAAATGAGGCCTCCAGACCTGTATACGGTACCCAAGGTGTGGCCTGACCATTGCCTTATACAAGAGGATAATCACCTCCTTATCCCTGCTAGAAAATTTCCTGTATATCATTGACAAGACACCATGAGCTACTCTTTCAGACTGTCTGCAGTGCTCAGAGAACTTCATATCTGCCTGCACAATTACCCCCAGCTCCTTTACATTAACTACCACTGTCAGTGTAGTACCACAGAGTTGATACGTTACTGCTTCCCATATGTAGTACTTTACATTTTTCAATGTTAAACTTCATTTGCCACTTCTCAGCCCATCTGCTCAACTTTTCTAGATCCTGTTGCAGCAGTGTACTGTCATTAACAACCCTGCCAACCTTCGTATCCTCTGTAAACTTGGACATTAAGCCTGATATACCATCATCAATATCATTTATAAATACAGAAAACAACAATAGACCCAACACTGAACCCTGAGGGATTCCACTAATAACATTAGTCCATGAAGAGCAGTGTCCATTGATTACCACTCTCTGCTTCTCCCACTCAGCCATCCCTTTATCCATAGCAGCAATTTGCCTCCAATGCCACACTGCTCCAATTTGTGCAGCAGTCTTCCATGTACAACAGTATCAAAGGCTTTTCTAAGATCCAAATATATGATATCAAAGTTATTCTTTGCATCCAGTTCCTTTGTGACTACATCATAGTATCCAATCAAATTAGTCAGACAAGACTTCCCCTTAATAAACCCATACTGTGTCCAAGCTATAACTGAAGTCTTGTCTAGATGATCCTGCAATGCTTCTTTAACCAGTGCCTGCATTAATTTACGTAGGACAGAAGTTAAACTAACACGTTAATTATCTGTGTCTTCCTTTGATCCTCCTCTGTGGATTGGGGGTCACATTTGCACATCTCTCGTTCATGGGTACCTCCCCTGAGTCCAAGGAAGCTCTCATAATTATGGCTAAGCATTTACTTGCTTACTTTGCCACCAACCTTTATATAACTGGATAGATTCCATCCACCCCAGGTGCCTTTCTTATGTCTATCTTCAACAATTTCTCCTCCACTTTACTCTCAGTTATTACAAGATTATCTAGCTTACTCTCAGAGTTTAATACACTTCTGGCATTCCTCTCCCTGAATAACTCCTCATGTGTGAATGTAGATGCAAAATATTCATTTTGTTTGTTAGCTATCAAAGCACGATCATCAAGTAGACCAATCTGATTTATTCTCTTCCTTCTAGAGTTTACATAAGTAAAGAACTTTTTGCTGTTTTTCTTTGCATGCTTTGCCAAATATTTTTCGTAATCTGTCTTCGCCTACCTAACCTCCTTTGTGACTTGGTTACAGACCAGCTTATATCTATCATAGGCTTCTGTGTCACCTGTTATTTTATATGTATCCCATGCATTTTTCTTCTCTGTCACATGTCTAATTAGTTCATCTGACAACCATTTAGGCCTAAATCTTGAACAATATTTCTTAGTTGGTATGAAAAGTCTAGTAGCTTCCAAGATTAATTCTTTGAATGCTTCCCATTTTGAATTTGCTGTTTATAACATCATCAGTTGGTCCCACCATATAGAATTTAAATACTGTCTCAGACCACCGTAGTAGTAGTAGCAGCAGCAGTGGCATTTGATGCAAGAAAGCAAGTGTATGAGCTTATGCAGCATCAGCCAAAAAAAAAAAAAAAAAAAAAAAATCACACCATTCCCTCCAAATGCCTATCCAGTTCCTCCTTAAATTTATTCAACCTATCAACTTCCACAACGACAGATGGAAGTTTGTTCCAGCAATTAACCACCCGCTGGCTAAAGGCAAATTTCCGCACATCTAATCTACATCTGTCTTTTCTTAATTTGAATTTATGCCCCCTTAGGTTCGTAATCTGAACAAGTGGAAGGATCCCTGACAAAAGCAAAAAACCCCTTCCCTTTACCCTTGATCATAGTTACCTCTTTCAGTAAATCCCACTTCAGCACACTGTGATCACTGCCACCTAGTGGTTCCTTTATCTGCAAATTCTTAATGCATGAAGAATCACTACTGATAATCAGATCAAGAGTATTACTCCCTCTAGTTGCCTCCCAAACATGCAGCTGTAGGAAACAATCATCCAATAAATCCACAAAAGCCTTGCTGGTGTGTAAGTGATCAACCCATAAATTCCAGTCAATCTCTGGGAAATTAAAATCCCACATTATAAGACACTCTGATTTACTGGCCCACTCTATTTCTCTGCACAAATGCTCATTATACTCATCAGATTCATTTGGCCTATAACACACACCTCTCATTTTTTGTTTCCCAGTGCTCATGTCACACCAGATAGACTCAACATTGCATTGTCCACCAACATCGATTGGATGCACTTCCTTAGATTCTGTGTTTCTTAATTAACAGCATAACCCCTCCTCCCTTCCTGTCATCTTTTCTGTACACATTGTTCTCCCCAAATTCCATTTCTGCACTGCTTATGTCTATGTGACACCACATCTCTGATATCCCAACAATATCTGCTTTTGATGTCTTGACTAGCACTTCAAGCTCCTCAAATTTATTAACTATAATCCTAGCATTGTATACATGCACCTGTTTCTACTCTTAGTTACCCTAACACAGCCCATGTATTTACTTGTTCCACTATGACTCCCAGCAGTCCTGGAAATCCCCATTGCTTTGCTTTCCAGGCTGCTGCTCAATTGCATTTCAATATAAGCAATGCAAGAATCCCCTTTACCTCTGCCAGCAGCTACTGTTAATCTATTAGTCTGTGTATCCCCCCCCCAAGCTAGCAGTTTTCTGACACACCTAACTCTGCCTCAATAGCATCAGCAAATATTCTTGCACTCTTTCTATTTAGGTGTATCCCATCCCTGTAGATGCAGTCTCTCCTTTTGTTTTGGAATATTTTAGATACATTCATTTCTTCATTCCTTTTTTCCCCTAGTAACAGAGCCTGTGTCAGAACATTTAATTACAGTTCAGGGAAGCAGCTATTATCTACCTTGTAGAAAACCATTCTTTACTTAAAATATTAGCTGCTTTTATTGTCTGATATTAATTGTATGCTTTCCGATTTACAGTTTTCCCTCAAATTTGGCAGGAGGACCACCTGCAGTTAGTTTTGTAGCTACAACTCAAATATGTGAAAAACTAATTAAACTCTGAAACACCCAATCTCGTTACAAACAGATGTCTACTTATGTTTATTTCATGAATAGTCTACTTTCATTTAATATCTGCAAAAACATATTTGCTCCTTTCATACACATTTCCCCTTTTAAGTTATCCTCTGGAAGAGTTGTTTTTCAGACTGTAAATTGCAATGTGCTTGAAAGGTCACTTGCAAGTGGCCCATGCCCGTGTTCAGTGCTAAAATTCTGTAATGAAAATCTGTTGTAGCAATGGAACTTCAAGGAAACTGAAAGAAAATAGCTTAATTTTTTCAAGATCAAAATCTTTAGTTTTAATGAACAATTCTTTTGACCAAAAAGAAAGAAAGAAGTTTGAAGTGCCACCATCCTATTAATATTTATGTTACATAAAAAGAAATGTAAGGATAACTATATACTATCAGTTCATGGATTTTTTTCTTTGAAAATGAAACTAGACAATTCAAAGATGAAGCTACATCTCAAGGACAGCCTTAAATATATTGGCATGATTCCATACACTTCATCCATAAAATAAAGTCATAAAATATATTTAATTTGTGTTTTTGAAATCGAGAAGTGAGCTGAAAGAATGTTTACTGAGTGTGAAGGAATCAGCTTAATTTGTGATGATAAACAACTGATGAAAATGATAGTTACATATTGCATATTTTATCTCTTCCACCATTTACTCGTGGAAAAATACTTATGTTACCAAACTAATATGGAATTCCTGCAAAGTTGGCCCCGACTGCCAGCAAGTAATTTTCTAAGTGATTTGAAACAGTCTTCTCTCCAATCAACTGATTAAAGAGAATATTAGTTTTTTAAGATTTACTTTTTTGGCTCTTTCAAATAGAGAATTAAGTTTTTTAACAAGAAAGGAAAGACATCTTTCTTCTTGAAAATTAGAAATGCTTTTGAGCATAAAGGTAAGTAAGGCTCTCGGAGGCTTTTTTTTTTTTTTTTTTTTTATGAAAACTCCAAACACGAAAAGTATCAAAACCTATAGTACTTAGTACCGTGCATGGGTTGAAGGAGAAGTATGGGGGGAGGGAATTGCTGGAAACTTTGCTCTAGAGACTAAACATGGATTTCACCCCTTCAAGCCTCCAATAAGCAAAGTGGTGGTATTTCACCGGTTGATGAAAGTCATCTACCACCTACATTTGGTGGCATATACCCTGTAGTTTTGAAGGAGACTGCAAGGGAATGAATTGAACCATTGAAGTTAATTATGGGGGTATCTTTGGACTCGGGGGAGATACATTTGGATTGGATAAGAGCCAACGTATCGCCAATACATAAAAGCGGTTCTAAGAGTGAAGTTGGTAACTACAGACCGGTTAGTCTGACTTCAGTGATCAGAAAAATCTTGTGATTAAGAGTGCAATCGAGGGATATTTAGATAGATGTGGCATTCTGAAGAGGACACAACATGGCTTTAAAGGTAAATCATGCTTTCCTAACTTAGTTGGCTATTTTGACATAGTTTATTTGATTTTAGCAAATCATTTGACTCAGTCTCTCTTGAGAGGTTACTGTATAAGCTTGAAGAGGTTGGATCATTGGTAAGATTCTAAGATGGATTGCTGAGTGGCTGCAGGCAGAAGGTTGTGATTAATGAATATTCTTCAGATTGGTGTAATATCAGGAGTGGGGTCCCTTGAGAATCGGTTCTTGAACCACTTGTTTCTCATTTTCATAAAGGACATAAATGAAGGGATAGAAAGCATATCAAAATTTACAGTGATTAATTAAAGATTGGCAAAATTGTTAATGATCAGTGCCAAGCAGCATTCCTTCAGGATGACTTGAATAGACTTCAAAGCTGGTCAGAGAAGTGACAGCTATGCTAAATGCAGGGGAATAGCAACCCACAAATAAATTATACACTTGGTGGGGTTGAATTAAAATCAGTTGAGGAGCGAGATCTGGGATTTAAAATTGGTCGGATATGAAGTTTTCTGAACAGTGTAAACAGATAGCCAGGTAACACCATGGTTTACTATTATTAATTTATCGAACGTTATCCTGTTGAGATAGGAAGGTTGTAATCTCATTGTATAAAGCAATTATAAGACCACATTTGGAATGCCAATGGTGATATTGGCAGAAGAACAATCGTATGAGGAAAGACTGATTGTATGCTACAGAGCTTGGCAACCAGGCACTTCAGAGGTGACCCGATTGACTTTACAAGGCTCTGAGAGGGATTAATAAAATGATTGAAGGTGGAATTCTCGCTGTTCTAAACAATTAGCATTAGTAGAGGCATTTGATGCAAGAAAGCAAGCTTATGCAGCATCAGCCAAAAAAAAAAAAAAAAACCACCCCACTTCCACTTCACCCCTCTGTTCGTTCAAAATACCTGTCCAGCTGAGCCTTAAACTTATTTAGGCTATCAACCTCCACTACAAGGGATGCAAGTATGTTCCACCAACCAATCACCCGCTGGCTAAAGGCAAATTTCCGCACGTTTATCCTACATCTGTCTTTCCTCAATTTGAATTTATGCCCTCTCTGGTGATTATTCTGAGCTAGAGGAAGAATCCCATCAGCATTGAGCATGCTCAAACCATTCAAGGCTTTATACACCTCTATCAGATCACCTCGCTGGTGCCTAGTCTCCAGACACTGTAATTTGCAAAACTTAAGCCTTTCTTCGTAAGAGCACCCCTTTGTTCCATTCACTAATCTTGTTGCCCTTCTCTGTACTCGTTCCAGCAGCTCTACATCCTTCTTGAAATGAGGCCTCCAAACCTGTATACAGTACTCTAGGTGTGGCCTGACCATTGCCTTATACAAGGGAATAATCACCTCCTTATCCCTGCTGGAAAAATTCCTGTATATCATTGACAATATTCCATGAGCTACTCTTGCAGCCCGTCTGCACTGCTCAGAGAACTTCATATCTGCCTGCACAACCACCCCCAAGTCCCTTTCATTCTCTACCACTGTCAGTGTAGTACCACAGAGTTGATACGTTGCTCTGGGGTTGCTGTTTCCCATGTGTAGTACTTTACATTTGTCAATGTTAAACTTCATTTGCCACCTCTCAGCCCATCTGCTCAACTTTTCCAGATCCTGTTGCAGCAGCGTAGAGTCCTTGACAACCCTGCCAACCTTTGTATCATCTGCAAACTTGGACATTAAGCTTGATATACCATCATCAGTATCATTTATAAATACAGAAAACAATAATGGACCCAACACTGAGCCCTGAGGGACCCCACTAATAACATTAGTCCACGATGAGCAGTGTCCATTGATTACCACTCTCTGTCTTCCCCCCCTCAACCACCCCTTTATCCATAGCAGCAATTTGCCTCCAATGTCACACTGCTCCAATTTGTGTAGCAGTCTTCCATGTGCAACAGTATCAAAAGCCTTTCTAAGATCCAAGTATATAATATCAAAGCTATTCCCTGCATCCAGTTCTTTTGTGACTGCATCATAATATCCAATCAAATTGGTCAGGCAAGACTTCCCCTTAACAAAACCATGGTGTGTCCGAGCTATAACTGAAGTCTTGTCTAAATGATCCTGCAGTGCTTCTTTAACCAGTGCCTCCATTAATTTTCCTGGAACAGAAGTTAAGCTCACAGGTCTATAATTGCTTGTGTCAGCCTTTGATCCTCCTTTGTGAATTGGGGTCACATTTGCACATTTCCAATCTATGGGTACCTCCCCTGAGTCCAAGGAAGCTCTCATAATTATGGCTAAGGGTTTGCTTACTTCCTTTGCTGCCTCCTTTAATATAACTGCATAGATCCCATCCACCCCAGGTGCCTTTCTTGTGTTTATCTTCAACAGTTTCTCCTCCACTTTACTCCCAGTTATTTCAAGATTCTGTAGCTTACTGCTAGAGTTGAATACACCTCTGGCATTCCCCTCGCTGAATAACTCCTCATGTGTGAATGTCGATGCAAAATATTCATTTAGTTTGTTAGCTACCTGAGCAGGGTCATCAACAGTTGACCCGTCAATATCAAGTGGACCAATCTGATTCATCCCCTTCCTTCTAGAGTTTACATAAGTAAAGAACTCTTTGCTGTTTTTCTTTGCATCCCTTGCCAAGGATTTCTCGTAATCTGCCTTCGCCTGCCTAACCTCCTTTGTAACTTGGTTGCATATCAACTTGTATCTATCATAGGCTTCTGTGTCATGTGTTAATTTGTAAGTATCCCATGCATTTTTCTTCTCTGCCATATGCCTCATTAGTTCCTCTGACATCCATTTTGGCCTAAACCTTGAACAATATTTCTTAGTTGGTATGTAAAGCCTAGTAGCTTCCAAGATTAATTCTTTGAATGCTTCCCATTTTGAATTTGCTGTTGCAATTCCAAAACTAGGGATCATAAATTCGAATTACAGGGGTTGAGGTTTAAATTAGATTGTAGGAAGCTTTCTTTTAGCCAGTGAATCATTGGTACCTGGAACAAGTTGCCCTCACAGGTAGTTGGGGCTGACAGTTTGAATAAATTGAAGGGTCTACTGGATACTTACCTGTGCGAGAAGGGAAGCATTATAATTGGTTTTTTTTTTTTTTTTTTTTTGTCAGTGCTGCAAAAGCCTGTAGCTTCCTTGCACTGTATGGTGAATACTATTACCATTACCTGACAGTTGCATCGTCAGTAGTACCCACAAAGGAGAAAGATTGGAACTCTGAGTCAAGTAACAATCAAAACAGAATATGGACGTTGAAATCATATAACAAGGATACTGTTCTCCTGCTTCATGCTGTAGTACAAGATGAATGTTGATTGTCCAGTTGTTTCAAAGTGAGACATATCTTAATGGAATCAAGTTGAAGCAAATAGATCAGTCCTCTAAATCTAAAACCAGATGATGCAGAAATTCAGTATGGAATTGTAGATGCCTAAGAAGAAACTTAGATGAATTAAAAGATTTAATAAATTAGCATCATTTGCTCTTCAGTGTTTATAGGAAACACATTTATCTTCAAATTATATTCTCTATTTCTGAAGATGAGAGGTGTCTTGAATCTCTGGCAAGAGGAGTATCAATTTTTGTTCATTAAAAAATTAATTTTCAAGGCCTATCCAGCTTTGCACTTCTCTCTAGAAGCTGGATTGTTCTTTGCATTACCCTTGTCTGCATTTATATTCCACCAAATAGAACATTCTTTACCACAGAACTTGATGATTTAGTTAATTTACCCACCCTGTTTGCTTTCTAGGTAACCTAAATACAGTAAACCCTCGCTATTCGCGGGGGTTACGTTCCTGAGAAATGCCACAAATACTGAGTTAGCTCCCATAGTAATAAAGGGGTTCCGTTCCAAAGTATGAAACATATAAGAAAAACTAGTCTAAAATTTTGTCTATGTATGTATTATAGGTACGTTCATAATATGACTATGTACATAGACAGTACATAGTGAAATGCAAGCATATGGCATCGAAATGAAAATAAGAAACAGTTTAATATTAAATGTAATATTTATTAGAAATTTCAAACAAATCTTTCGAACTAGTGCCCTTGCTAGCTAAAAAACTTATCCTGCCTGTGCTATCACAAGTTTCGCTAAAGTGTTGATAAAGGAGTTTTGCCTTTTCACGAATAATGAGTGAACTTAACGGAATTTTATTTTGAGTTTGGTCTTCTATCCACAGATTTAAAGCTTTTCCATTTTTTCTAATTTAACATCACGAGTTACAGAGCAAATTTTTGAAGCAATTAGCGCGTTTTCACGGACACTATGGCGGATTTTTTCTTCCGATTTCTTGATTGATCGTACCGTTGACTCATTGATTTTATAATGTTTTGCCACTGAGAAGACACTTTCACCATTAGAAATTTTGTCTAATAACTCAATTTTATTCGCCAATGTCATCACCTTCTTTGATAATTTCACATTCACATTTCTCTTGTTATTCGTAGCCATATTTTTGTACGGGTTAGAAAGAACTTGTCCAAATAAAGTCACTTTCTTCCATTAACACACTCGAAAAAGTCTGTTTTACACTGCAAAATGGTAGATTTATCAATTTTGTAAGCATATCAATTTATAAATTGATAAATTTATTCAATTTTAAAAGCATATAAATTAAAAACAAACGACGAAACCTTCCGTGGCAAGTGCATAATACATACCGAACAAGGATTAGCGAGAAACATCCCCTCTCGCGATTTGTCACCCCTCTCCCCCCACCCACTGAGCTTTGTTTTGACCGGGAAAGATAATTTTATCCACGCCTATGTTTTTTTATGGCGAAAAATGTTCACGGCACTTTAAAATTCACATTTTATTTGTGTACAGTAAACCACCGCTATTCGCGGTGGTTTACTGTACACATCACTTTTGTGGGGTTCTCTGAACATAGATCATATATGATCAAACTATACTTATACTTCATCTAGCACTACTGAAACGTACATATATTCACCTCCTCATAGGATCTGATTCTGCACTGTTCCATCTGCATGTTCATCTGTTTATCCTAGCACTGAGTGGATGGTATTAACTGACCTTTGAAACGATGACAACTTTGTTATAATTTGCAAAATACACAGGCTCAGAATATTACAACCTGGAAATTTCACTTAACCAACATGGAAACAATTTTCTAATCTAATCTAATTTGATAATCACTTGATCCTTACTGCTGCCACTGTACATATAGTAGATCAGATACTTGGGGATGCTGCCAGTACAGTACCAAAATCAAACAACTACCTAAAAACGGTATGATGGATGGTGGACAAGAGATTGTCTTTTTGCTATAAGGAAACAAAATAAAGCATGGAGCATTGTTTGTCAACATGCCACAATGGGGCGAAACAGGCAACTTGGATTAGGTTCACTCTTACCATCTGCAAAAACAATGACCCTGGAATAATCTGGAGAAAGATTTGTACCCCTAATGGAAGTATCAACAAACTTTGTCTCCATTCCTGTCTTGGAAAAGAAAAATTTTTTCTTCTGCTATTGACATTGCAGAGGCATTAGTTGAAACTTTCATTGCCACCTCATCCTTTGCTTCACATGAAGACTTATTTAGCATCACAAAAAAATCTGTAACAGCATAAGATTAACTTTGCTGCTACCTGGTCATATTCCTCTAACTTGCCATTCAACATTACTGAACTCAGTGAAGCTACATGAAATTTCCAAAATAGTTATGCTTTACCAGATGGTATTTATTGCATTGCAGTCTGCTTCCTTTATTCCAATTCCATTTCCATATTATTGCAATTTTATCTTGTTGTTGTTTTTTGTTTTTTTGGTTTTTAGGAGCATTAGCAACTAAGGCCATATTGCTCCGGGATATGCGGTGGTCATTCCCTGACCTTTCTGCATCCTCCGTATTTGGTGGTGATGGGCTCGAACCCCGGTCTAATCAAGGAGCATGTGCTACGCACTGCTGCCTCTTCCCACCTGGCTACGGAGGCACCTTTATCTTCTTGTATGGTAATGGAGAGTAGTGAGACAGCAAAATCTGGGAAAGATGCTTCCTCTCCACAGCAGGTATCATCCTTATATCTGTGAACAGTTTAGGGGAAATCCTAGAGGGTAGTTCACAAAAGGATTGTTGAAGACGAATCAAGGCTGGCTTGACAAAGATACCATAATACCATATCACAGTCAACTTAGGTTTTGGTTTCTGTTTTAACAGGTCTGCAATGAATATACAAATCAAAGCCAAAACACACATTTGAAATGCTTTTACTTAAAAAAATAAAATAAATAAAAAATAAAACCTTTGGTAACTTTTGATGTTGAGAAAGAATTCAACACACTAGCTGGAGATATGGAATCCTTCAGAGACCAAGAGGCAGCTTTCTCAATTCATTTCAGAATTTTCTCCCACCCTGTATAACAGTATTCATAACTGATGATGCACCAAATATGTATAAAGTGTACAAGAAATTTCTTGGACTGTTGTTTCTGAATGGAGTCCATGTCGCACAGTTTATCTGCTGGATTTAATAGGAGAGTTATAGAAGCAGTGTATTGAAAGCATCAATAGTTTAGTGAGTGTAATTAAACACTTCTCTGTTTGCCCCAACTGCAAAGCACTACATCCTCAGTTTTTGATTGAAAAGGGACTGTCGCCATGTGTTCTATCCATTCTAGTCATACATGCTAGAATAGCTTTGTTTCATTCAAAATACATTTGAATTAGTGCACAACTTTCTGATCTAAAAACTAGGGCCCTCACATCTGCAGATGCAAATGTATTGGAGCAAATGACTCTGGAAATGATGTGAATGATGAGGTTCTTAGAAATAGAAAACCACTTACTTCAGCAGCCTGACTTTTTCTGCATGTGCAAAGTTTTTGACCTGGTGGAAGCAGTGAATCTGCAAGTTCCCAAGGATTTTACATTTGAAAACAGTTCTTTTTTCTTTTTCTTTTCTTTTTTTTTTTTTTATATGCACTGCAAAATCTGAGTTTTGTGCTTGTTGTGACTGCCTTATGGGAATTACATTTTTCACATCCCCTAGAATTTAGGAGTGGTGAAAGCTTTAAACAGCACTTTCTGAGATTATCAGAAAAGGATCATGATTTTTGCTTTCCTTTGTGAGTGAAGGGAGCGAGGACAAAAAGGTACACAGTCCTAATCATACTCATTTGTGCATGTGCACGAATGAATACAGAAATGTGCATATGCAACTTTTTGAAAATCAAAAGTAGCAGCTATTCATACATTACTGCAAAAAAAAATTTTTTTCTTGAATAGTGTTTGTAAAATCTCCCTCCCATATAAGTTTTTACACATCATGTCAAATATAATTGATGCTATAAAGAAGTGGCAGGACGATCTACCAGGTCTAGTAGTGGGCTTTATTTCACAGATCCCCTGAAACTACTTAGGCTTTTTTTGATGTCCTCTTTCTTTAAATTTTATTTTATGGTCCACCAGTCTAATTTTTCGTAAACAGTAATTTTCTCTGTGCAGAATTCATTGGTCATTTTAATGACAATGCATAATACTAGAGACAGAACATCAGAGCATGAACTGCGTGTTAGCTGTAAGTTGTTAATGACCCCAGATATCACTTTTTGACAGTTGAGGAAATATTTTCTTTTAAATACTAATCTAAATCAAGCTGTAACTGAAAATGAAGAGGAGGACAAATACAGATGAAATGAACAAGAACCAATTTACGTGATCGATGAAAATATAACGCCTTGCAGCATATAAAAAAAAGCAAAAAAAAAAAAAAAAAAAACCACTGACATCATTCATGCAGAATTGGCAATTATTTTAAACTTTTATAAGCTTATAAAGTATATAATGCATAAATAATAAAAAAACAAATTAACTCCGTCACTTTTTCTCATTCATGTTTTTCCTGATTCCATTTTAAATTACTTAATCTTGGATATCCTTAGTCTCGGTTGTTTTTAGGAAACTGAGATTTACCATATTATGGTCATGTACATGGAGAAGTCTTCAGAGTTCTCCATGTACATGATCATAATAATTCTATTGGACTTTTTCCCAAAGTCTAATAGAGCCAGGTTCCACCTGGCTCTATTAGACTTTGGGAAAAGAGAAGAAAAATGTTTTTTAAAGGGTAGTATTGAGTCATAAACTATACCAATATCTTTCTGATTAATGACAAAAAGATTAATAACAATTAATTTAGCAATTAACAATGATTGGACCCTGCAATACATAGTAAAGCTTTTTATTATGCATAATGTTTGATTTTTTATTACTACCCAAGTCAACTATATAATATTGATTTTATTTTATGAATTTATTATGTGTCCTTATTTAACTAATGTCTCTTGAAGAAACCTTTACTGATGTAGTTTCCTAATCCATATTGTAAGTTTTTCCAAGGTAACTGATCTTATAATTATGTTTCATTTCAATATTGTAGTGGGTCTTTTAGACAGACCTGTTGAAGTGTCTGGATCTAGGGAAAGAAAGAAGGTTGAACGCCTTGAAATAAGCTTTTCAACACCATCTAGGGAAAAGCATGAAATTCCAGAGGGCCATGGCGAAAAATTAGGAGATTGTCCTAGAAGTATGTTTATGAATTTTTCTTCCTTTTTTTTTTTTTTTTTTTATTTATTTATCCCGTTTTATTTATCGTCTGCATATATGCATGGTTGTGCATTGGGCAAAACATAGCATTCTTAGAATTTACTTTCTAAAGCAAGGGTTTTGAAAGTAAAGTTGTCCTGTGGGTTTTTATTTATTTCCAGGAATAAATTCTCCTTCTTTGTATGTGGTTAAATTTTTTCCTTGTATAAACCTAAGGAACAGTATCCTATCTAAGTTGGAACTTATCAATATGAAATATTATATCAGAATGTATGTGTACACACATGGTGTGCTTTCAGTACTTAATGATTTTCATAAAAGAAAGTAGTTAACTATAGGCAACCCTCATATTACACAGTAGTTTCATTCTTACAAAATCTTGTGTAAAGAGAAAACACATTCAGGACTAAAAACCAGTACAAAAAGGGTGGTTACATTCCAAAAGCTAACAAAAGTACACTGTTTTTTTTTTTTTTTTTTTTTTTTCCCTTTTAATAACCATCAGAAACATAGTAGTAATAACTTAAATAGTAATAACTGATTATAGGCCTAATGAATCTGTTGAGTATAATGAGCAATTGTGCAGAAAAATAGAGTGGGCTAGTAAATTAGAGTGTCTTATAATGGGGAATTTTAATTTCCCGGATATTGACTGGAATTTGTGGGTTGGTCACTCACACACTAGCAAGGCTTTTGTGGATTTGTTGGATGATTGTTTTCTACAGCAGCATGTTCGGGAGTAATACTCTTGATCTGATTATCATTTAGAGGGAGTAATACTCTTGATATGATTATCAGTAATGATTCTTCATGCATCAAGAATCTGCAGATAAAGGAACCATTAGGTGGCAGTGATCACAGTGTGCCGAAGTGGGATTTACTGAAAGAGGTAAACTACGATCAAGGGTAAAGAGAAGGGTTTTTGCTTTCGTCAATGTGACTACGGTGTTCTGAGACAGTATTTAAATGCTATACAGTGGAACCAACAGAAAATTCAAAATGGGAAGCATTCAAAAAATTAATCTTGGAAGTTACTAGGCTTTTCATACCAAAACAGAAATATTGTTCAAGATTTAGGCCTAAATGGATGTCAGATGAACTAATTAGACATGTGACAGAGAAGAAAAATGCATGGGTTGCATATAAATTAACACGTGACACAAGCCTATTATAGATATAAGTTGGTCTGTAACCAAGTTACAAAGGAGTTTAGGCAGGTAAAGGCAGATTACGAGAAATCTTTGGCAAAGGATGCAAAGGAAAACAGCAAAGTGTTACATAAACTCTAGAAGGAAGGAGATAAATCATATTGGTCCACTTGATATCAATGGTTCAACTGTTGATGATCCTGCTCAGGTAGCTAACAAACTAAATGAATATTTTGCATTGACTTTCACACATGAAGAGTTATTCATGGAGGGGAATGCCAGAGGTGTATTCAACTCTGGCAGTAAGCTAGATAATCTTGTAATAACTGAGAGTAAAGTGGAGGAGAAATTGTTGAAGATAAACACAAGAAAGGCACCCGGTGTGGATGGAATCTATTCAGTTATATTAAAGGAGGCGGCAAAGGAAGTAAGCAAACCCTTGGCCATAATTATGAGAGCATCCCTCTCATAATTATGGCCATAATTATGAGAGGTACCCATGGACTGGAGATGTGTGCAAATGTGACCCCAATCCACAAAGGAGGATCAAAGGAAGACACAGGTAATTACAGACCTGTTAGTTTAACTTCTGTTCCAGGGAAATTAATGGAGGCACTGGTTAAAGAAGCATTGCAGGTTCATCTAGACCAGACTTCAGTTATAGCTCGGACACGCCATGGGTTTGTTAAGGGGAAGTCTTGTCTGACTAATTTGATTGGATACTATGATGTAGTCACAAAAGAACTGGATCCAAAAAATAACTTTGATATCATATATTTGGGTCTTAGAAAAGCCTTTGATACTGTTGCACATGGAATACTGCTGCACAAATTGGAGCAGTGTAGCATTGGAGGCAAATTGCTGCTATGGATAAAGGGATGGTTGAGTAGAAGAAGACAGATTGGTAATCAGTGGACACTGCTCTTTGTGGACTAATGTTATTAGTGGAGTCCCTCAGGGTTCAGTGTTGGGTCCATTGTTGTTTTCTGTATTTATAAATGATATTGATGATGGTATATCAGGCTTAATGTCCAAGTTTACAGACAATACGAAGGTTGGCAGGGTTGTTAATGACAGTACACTGCTGTAACAGGATCTAGAAAAGTTGAGCAGATGGGCTGAGAGATGGCAAATGAAGTTTAACATTGACAAATGTAAAAGTACTACATATGGGAAGCAGTAATCCCAGAGTAACGTATCAACTCTGTGGTAACACACTGACAGTGGTAGAGAATGAAAAGGACCTGGGGGTAATTGTTCAGTCAGATATGAAGTTTTCTGGGCAGTGCAGACGGTCTGCAAAAGTAGTTCATGGTGTCTTGTCAATGATATACAGGAATTTTTCTAGCAGGGATAAGGAGATGATTATCCCCTCGTATAAGGCAAGGGTCAGGCCACACCTCGAGTACTACATCCTTCTTAAAATAAGGTCTGGATATCTTCTTAATATCTTATTTTTAAGAAGGATGTTGAGCTGTTGGAACGAGTGCAGGGAAGGGCAACAAGATTTGTTTTGCAAATTACAGTGTCTGGAGACTAGGCACCTGCGAGGTGATCTGATTGAGTCGTATAAAGCCTTTTATGGTTTGAGCATGCTCAATGCTGGTGGGATTCTTCTTCTTGCTCAGAATAATCGCCTGAGAGGGCATAAATTCAAATTGAGGAAAGACTGTTGTAGGATTGATGTGCGGAAGTTTGCCTTTAGCCAGCGGGTGGTTGATTGCTGGAACAAACTGCTATCGTTATAGAAGTTGATAGCTTAAATAGATTCAAGGCAGAACTTGACAAACATTTTAGAGCAAGTGGATGGATAAAATTAAGGGTGTGGTGGGTTTTTTTTTTTTTTTTTGGTCTTATGCTATATAAGCTTGCTTTCTTGCATCATGTGCCTTTACTAATGCTAACTGTACAAACATCTTACCTTACAAACTGTGATACTTATATGTGAGATAATTTACGTTCATTTAATTTTCTTCCTCCTCATCATTGGGCGCTTCCGTAGCCAGGTGGGAAAGAGCAGCAGTGCGTAGCACACGCTTCTTGATTAGACCGGGGTTCGAGCCCGTCACCACCAAATACGGAGGATGCGGAAAGGTTAAGGAATGACCACCGCATATCCTGGAGCAGTATGGCCTTAGTTGCTAATGCTCCTTAAAACCAAATAACAAACAAACAATCCTCATCATTGCTAAGCACAATCTCTTCTGCAGCATCTAGATTTCTTGTACCTTCTGCTCTCTTTAAAACTTACGAACTACACTCTTCGAAGTCATGATTATATTTTATGGTCTCAAACAAGCACAAGTTCAATAGCACAGAACCTAACCCAGGGATCTCCCAAGAAAATACAGTGGACCCCCCTTCAAATGATATGTGAAAATTGGAAGAATATTTTCCAGTTAGCAAAATAAAAATAAATTTATGCTTACATACATAGCGTAATTAATACGTTCTGTAATATGTACATACTAATTGATATTTCTGTTCACTGACTTCTTTTTTTTTTTTTTTTTTTTTTTTCAATTTAAAACAGTGAAAATGATAAGCAATTAATAACAAAGAACATGGCACTCACAAGTTTCAACAGGCACAATATGGAGTAATGAGTTTTTGAAAATTAATTTGTTTTCTTATATGATTGAATATTTCATGGACGGGAAAACACATTTCACCATAATAACGTGAAAACCCACAGAATTACAGCTATCAGTACTATAGCAAATCTGGCTGAACTTTAGAATAGGACTCCCCCACACCACCTTCCAGATTACCTCAATTTTAGGGTGTTTATTCCCCCCCCCCACTGTTTTAAAATAAGAAAAACAGTGTGGGGGGGGTAACACTCTAACACTAACCATAACGGGTTAGGCATGTCACTTACTTCCTCTTCTTCTCGCCACTATTTTGGAAGGGGGACACTGTTCTAAAGTTTTACTGCAAATGAAAGGAGATTGAGTTTACTATCCATTTATAATTGGTTACACTAACAGAAAAGACCAATAAATTGGAAATTGGAAATTGCAAATTGTTTTTAATGTTTTATGGCAGTGGCCTCCAGAAATTTGCTTTAGATAAATATCAAGAAGGTGATAACAACTATTTGCCTTTAGCCAGCGGGTGGTTGGTTGGTGGAACAGACTTCCATCCCTTGTCGTGGAAGTTGATAGCCTAAATAAGTTTAAGGCTCAGCTGGACAGGTATTTCGAACGAACGGAGGGATGAAGTGGAAGTGATTTTTTTTTTTTTTTTTTTTTTGGCTGATGCTGCGTAAGCTTGCTTTCTTGCATCAAATGCCTATGCTAATGCTAAACTAGCGAGTCAACAGGGATTCACAAAAAGGAATGGAAATGTTGAAAATTACATCTAACATAATAGTGGGGTTTTCCCCAGCACAAAAGCTCAAAAATACCATGTTATGCAAGATTTCCAGCAATTCTCAAACCGTGTTAGAGCGAAACCTTGTTGTAGAAGTACTGTGTTGTGCGAAGATTGCCTCAATTTATCAATCATGTTAGAGCAAAACCGTGTTGTAAAAGTACTGTGTTATACGGGGGTTGCCTATATACTATAGCATAATTAATGAATAATAGAAGCATTTTGCACGGTTAGCATACTTGAAAACACGATAAACATTGGATAGTTATTTGCATTAGTACACATTCAAATATTTTTCATTACTTAAATCTACCTATATTTAAAACCTGAGTTGTTGATAGTCTTCCATTTGAATAAAATGAAGTGTATTCACTCATTAGGGAAAAGAAGTTTTCAATTCGAAATTCAATATAAACAAAGCAGACGAATTTGAACAAACTGATTAATTCCAAACCGCTCCTCCCCAATGTTCTGCCAGAATTTGAAAAGTTAGCATTAACTCTTTGATCAAATGTATCTCATATATGGGGTGACATTGTCCATTTTAGTTGCATATATTTTTCTGCCCCAGAATGGGGCCCCAGGTGCCATGCAATTTTGTGATCAGGTGTCTTTGCCAGTAAATTTGTACTCTCTCTTGAATAAATAAAATTGCCATCTTATTTTTAGCATTACACTAACAATAAATTAAATAATCCTCAGTAAAGAAATCATTTTACTTGATCAGGAGGAAAAGTAACCTTTCTTTTTTCCTTTTATTTGCATATTATTAGTTAGCCACTACCACTCCGCTCAAAGGTGACACTGCTCTTGCCTCCATCTGAAGGGACCAGTAATGCGGAGGGGGGGGAAAAGGTATCTCTTCCAGGCCAAAATGGAACAAACAGTTCCCAAAACCCAGAAAACCACTGGGTGCACAAATGAAACCTTGACAAGGCAACAACAAGAGCATGGTTCTGTCGCAGCAAAATGTCAAAAGACTGACATAGACAGAATCCGAATGCTCAACCTTCTTGATTATTCATTCAACTCAAGAACAACCAATTGGAAACTCTCTCCATTCCTATTGCAGAAATGCCTAGAAAGCATAATAGGTACTCCCAAGACAGTTCATTTAAGATCAGGAGACCCAGACTGTCACTGCCTGACAGTCTGGGCAACTACAAATACTAAACATTTTTGGTGGAACATCGGTTACTGTGTTTCCTTGATTACGTCAAGAAGTATCATAAATGTAAGGTGAATTCTGACAAAGAAGGATGATATATTAATTCCTACTCAGAATATAATCCTCACATTTGACAATCCTAAACCACCAATAATGATCAAAACCAGTTACCTTAATTGCTGGGTTAAACCCCCAAACCTAGGCAAGGGCAAAGGGAAAACGGGTTAGACAGATCAGCAAAAGGGATGCACGGAGGCAGTTCACTTCCGCAATTACAAGAATGACAAAAACCCAAACAATTTGAGCCAAAATTCAGTGAATGCATGCAAAACACCCATGCATCAACTGTCCCATGTTCACTGTCAGTGGCATTGATTTTGCCAAACCACAGGAGATTGCAAACACTCTGGGTGGATCCTTCATGGAAACCTCAGCTACGACATCATACTCTCCAAATTTTCAAGCACACAAAGCACAAGCCGAATATCGCTTAATTTTGAATCAACGTCCAGTGCTGTGTACAATCTCCCATTCACAATGTCAGAGTTGCACCATGCTCTGGCGTGCACCAAACTCAGTGCAGCGGGGCCAGATGGATATATTACACCATGATAGCAAAACTTAACTGAGCTGGCTCTCAAGACACTTACTCCTCTACAACATCATCATCATCATCAGCCATTTTCAATCCACTGCAGGATGAAGGCCTCTCCAGCAACTTTCCAGTTCCTTCTGTTTTGAGCACTGGCCATCCATTTACTACTCAAAAACTCATGAATTTCATCTATCCATCTCCGCCTTTGTCTTCCAGGTTTTCTTCTAGCTCCTCTTGGGTACCATTCTGTTATTTTCTTAGTCCATCTGTCATCATGTCTTCGAGCTATGTGTCCTGCCCACGACCATTTTAGTTCTTTAGTTTTGATAAGAATGTCCTTTACTTGAGTTTGCTGCCTAATCCATGTGTTTCTCTTCTTATCTAACAGTCTGATTCCCAATATAATTAGTTCCATTCTTCGCTGTGTAGTTCTTAGCTTCTCTTCCATTCTTTTGGTGAGTGCCCAAGTTTCACTTCCATAAGTCATGGTGGGGAGTATACACTGATTCATTATTTTACATTTCAGACAAACTGGGATATTGCTCTTCAGTATGTGACTATATTTCCTGAATGCTATCCATCCAAAATTTATTCTTCTCTTGACTTCCAGCCATTTACCATTATTACAGCTAATTACTTGTCCCAGATAAGTATATGACTCCACTTTTTTCAATTGCTGCTCCTTCAATCATTATTTTCCTTTCCGTGGCATACTTGTTCATCATTACTTTTGTTTTAGCCATATTCATCTTTAGTCCAAAATCCTTACTAACTGTGCATAACTGATTAAGATTTTCCTCTAATTCTTTGGGATCATGGCTTATGACCACAATGTCATCTGCAAATCGTAAATGGTTTAGGTACTCTCCGTTCACATTGACTCCTTTCTGCGACCAGTCTAATCTTCTGAAAGCTTCCTCAAGGGCAGCATTAAACAGCTTCGGAGATATTGTGTCTCCTTGTCGAACTCCTTTCTCGATTTTAAATTTGCTACTGTCTTTGTCTAGTCTAATAAAGGATGTAGCACTCTCATATATTTTCTTCAAAATCATAATATATGGAGTATCTATGCCTTGTCTTTCCAGTGCCCGAAACATTGCCTTATGCTGTATGGAGTCAAATGCCTTTTCATAATCCACAAATGCCAGGCATAATGGTGTTTTATATTCATCTGCTTTCTCCATTAGCTGTGATATTACGTGAAGGTGATCCATAGTTGAGAATCCTGTCCTAAAGCCAGCTTGCTCTTTCGATTGATTCTCATCAAGTATTCTTTCTAATCTGTTAGTAATGACCCTTGTGAACAACTTGTAGATGTGGGATAACAAGCAAATTGGTCTATAATTTCCGATTTCTGATTTATCTCCTTTCTTATGCAACAAGACTATGATTGCATTATTCCACTGCTTAGGCATCACACCTTTTCTAATGCACTTTGTGAAGAGCCTTGCCAGTTTTTGTGTTATGTCTCTTCCTCCCAATTTGAACAACTCTACAGTAACGTCATCTTCCCCCGGGGCTTTCCGATTCTTCATTTTCTTCAATGCATGTTCTACCTCATCAGGAAGAATATCGGGTATGCCGTATGTGTTGCTACTTTGCAATCCATCTTCCCCACTGCTGGTATCATTCCCTCCCTCCTTGTATAATTCTCTATAGCAGTCTTCTGCTATTTGAATTATGCCTTCTCTGCTGTTTATAAGTACACCATCGCTATTCTTCAGTTTCAGTATCATTTGTCTTTCTGTATTACTGCTCATGGCTGCTGATTTAAATCCTTTGTTTTCCCTTAATGCTGCTTCTACTTTTCTTGTGTTAAATCTTCTTATGTCCTCTCTGAGTCTCTTTCTAATGGCTTTGCATAACTCAGTATACTCAATTTTCTCCCTGTCAGTGTTTTTCTTGCTCTTCATTTGTCGTCTTCGGTTCATCATGACAAGTGTTTCTTGACTAATTTTTTCTTCTTTGGATTTCTCTTTCCCTATAGGTTTCTTGGGCTTTATCACTTTCAGAAAGTTGTAATATTCGTCGTCGATATCTTGGTCCTGAGCAGTCTGCAGAAGCTCAAACTTGTTCTTAAGTTCCAGTACATACTGCTTTTTCTCCTCCTCTGTTATTTCAAAGACCTTTGTATTATTTACTCGAGTCAGGTTTTTCCTTTCCTTTCCTATATCTATATCAAGTGTACATCTTACCATTCTGTGATCACTTCCAACATTTACCTTATTCAGGACGGTAACATCATTCACAATATATCTTCTGTTAGTGAGGATGAAGTCGATTTCATTAGTTGTTAATCCATTTGGACTCTTCCATGTCCACTTTCTGTTCACCCTTTTCTTGAAAAAAGTGTTCATTACTGACAGTCCTTGAGATTCTGCAAATTCCACAAGTCTTTCACCTCTTTTATTTCTTTCACCAATTCCAAAATTTCCTATAGTTCCTGTTTTGCCTTTTTCCAACCTTAGCATTGAAGTCCCCCCATAATAATAGTGTAGTGGGTTTTCTGCTCATCTAGAAGACTCAATTTCAGTGTACATTTATTCAACCTCTTCATCATCATGGCTCGATGTTGGTGCATAAATCATTATAATCTTTAGCTTGTACCTCTTAGAAATCTTGAATATTAGTCTTGACACCCTTGGTGATATACGTTTGAATTCCAAAATGTTGTTTTTAAAATCTTTATTTTAAAATATTTTAAAATAAAGATTTTAAACGTCGTACCCAGAGATTCTTAGCACCCTCTGCTTCCACTCTGATCCTCTCGCTGCCGTAAGAGGGAGAGTGAAAGCTGCTGGGGACTGAGGGCCATTTGTATTGTTGTGCTCTCATTGCTGGAGGGTTTGGTCTTTTCCTCTTCACGCTGACCAGGCGTCTTGAAGAGAACCACTCTACACGTTCGTTGCCACCTAAGTGACGTAACAGGGCTTACCATCGAGAAGGTGTGCATGAGTGGATTTTAGGGAGGCAGGCCAACCGGACTTCTCCTAAATCTTCTGTAATAGAGAGATATTGGATCCATCAGTGTTTTAGGCTGAGTGTCTGATAACACACAGGATACCTGTTCCCCTCTAAGCTCCTCTACAACAGAATATTCAAAGAAAGCGCTTTCCCCAACAAATGGTGCCATGCTTATGTTTTGGAATTTCCAAAATCAGGAGAAGATCCAACAAATCCACTACATTATTGACCTGTTGTACTCACCAGCTGTATGAGCAAGGTTATGGGAAAATGATCAATACCCGGTTATCCTGGTTTCTAGCTTGAAATGACCCCCAAAACCCAGTGCAGTGTGATTTCCGTGAAGGTAACTCTTTACCTTTTGATTAAACCAGAAATAAACATTTGTGATGCATTCGTACAGAAAGAACACCTTGCCATAGTTCTTTTTGACACTGCTTGGAGAAACATATTAGGCATAATACGATCTGGGATTGTGCGGACACCTACAACAATTTATGAGAAACTTCCTACACCCGCACTCATTTCAAATTAGAGTTCACAACTGCTTATCTTCAAAATTTATCCAGGAAGAAAGGTTCTACAAGAATCATTGCTAAGTGTCACTCTCTTTAATATAATAATGAATTCAATAACACATGACCCACCACAAACAGTATCCACTACCCTGTGCACCATTGACTTCAGTATCTCCTGCCATTCACCTAATATGCGAATGATAGAAAGACAATTGCAATGTGCCATGAACAAAATAGCTAAATGGTCCCAAAACAGTGAATTTCATCTCTCGCACCAGAAAACAGTTGGGATATACTTCTGTAGGGAGCATAACCTACATCCACACCCAGAACTTCAACCAGAAAATCAAATCATACCAGTGGTCCCTAGTGCCTGCTTTCTTCGTGTGATATTTGACCAAAAACTCACCTTTTTTGAACATATAAAAACACTCAGGATTACCTGTCTTAAAAAGCTAAACATCTTCTATCAGGCACAGCATGGGAGCTGACCCATGTTGCAGGGTTACTCACTAATACATTTGTATCATGCATTAATGTGGTCATGTCTGGACTATAGTTCTGTAGTCTCTAGCTCTGCTAGTCCAAGTGCTTTACATTAGCTTGATCCTGTATATCACAGTGCTCTTCATCTTGCACTTGGTCTTATTGCACATTGCTGGTTCAGAGCCTATATGCTGAAGCACATGAAACTTCCTTGCAGCTATGCAGACAATGCTTTTATTAAATTATGCAGAAAAATTCAGAGGTATCCAAATCAACCACTTGGAATGGACTTTTCTCTCCTAAATGGAAAATCCTTTATAGAGCTTATCCATCTATAAATCCACCAACCAGGATACGTCTTTGCTCACCATAGGCTGACTGGCAAATTGACCTTAGTAAGGTAAGATACAGCCTATTGTCTCTCATACAATCCTATCTTGGATGTATCATATACCGCTGTGTGACCTTTCATTCACGGCCTGCGGAAAACACAGCACGGCAATACACACCAATCTACACAGACTGGTCTAAAACTGAAAATCATGTTGGTGCCTATTGCAGCATTATTTCCCAACATTACCATATCCAAGAAACTCTCTACTAAATGTAGCAGCTATACTACAGAACTCTCTGCTATCTACATAACCTTAAATTACAAACTCTCAACAACCATATTGCATATTGCTATGAGACAGTGTTATATATACCAATTCCATCAGTGCTATCCACTTATTTAGATTAATTCCCATAGTTCTCTTTATAGACTCAGCCAAAAATGAAAATTCTGAAAGACTGCTGTAAAAATAAAAACATTTAGCTCTTTTGTAAGAACATGAAATGTGACTAAATAAAAAGTTTGTGGACACAAAGGACTTATGTGGAAGTACAAAAGATAAATTACAGTCTAAATATATACCCAGAAATTTAACTGAATCAGAAGTAGGAATATTCACCCAGTTAATCCCAGTGATCAAGCTGTCAAAAGATAAACAAAATTTAACACAGTGTTTCTCAACCTGTGTGCCGGCCGCCACTGTATTTTAGCCAGGTGGGCAGGAGCCGCAGTGAGTAGCACACACTTCTTAATTAGACCAGAGTTCGAGCCCATGACCACCAAATGCGGAGGATGCGGAAAGGTTAGGGAATGACTACCGCATATCCCCGGAGCAATATGGCCTTAGTTGCTAATGCTCCTAAAAACAAAATAACAAACCTGTGTGCCACGAGTATGCTTAAAGTGTACTGCAGAAAATGCAAATGAATAAATCCAAGTTTTAAAATAAAAATTTATTAAAAGAAAAAATTCATTTATTTATGCTGCGCTGATCTGCCTTCCGGCAGTCAACGTCTCATTACATTTTGATTCCAAACACGACAGTTAATAGAACCTACAGTACTTAGTACCGTGCTCGGGTTGGAGGTTGAGAACACAATAGAAGATATTTGTTGACATTAGACTTGAATTTCTGTAGACTGTAATTTTCAGGAAATACTTATGAAGGAAGGTTGTTCCAGAAAACAGCAGTTGAATGAATAAATGAGGAAGATGAAAAGTTGGTTCTTTGAGTTTGAAGTTGGACAGTAAATGGATGTTGACTGGTGGCTGCATGGTTCGGACTGTTTTGAAAGAGAGAGCAGGAATTATAGAAGCCAATTCAGAAGAACAGTGCCCATTGAAGTATCTGCAGAAAAGGCATGCAGCAGGAACAGTATGCCTATGAGACAGCAAGTGGAGAGAATCTTTTAAAGATGAGTCATTAATTAACCTAACTGCCCTCTTCTGATTGGAATTTAGAAGCCTGAGAGAGGTTTTGGAGGCACCAAATTCCTTGGTAGGGTGGATTTGCAATTTGTACAAAGTGAACAGCTGTTTGTAAGAAAAGTAAACTCTGAGAGCAAAAGAGAAAACCAGTGTTTTTAGATGCAGAGGAAGCAATATTTGTAATGTGCTTGTGCCAAGAGAGATTAGAAGTCAGGATAATCTCAAAGGAGAGATATCATTTTGCCTAGAAATTGGTGTGTCACCAAAGATAAGCATAGGAGCAGAAGAATCCTTTTTTTGTGAGATATAAGACAAGTCTGTGTTTTAGAAGGATTGAAATCAACTAAGTTGTCTTTTGCCCCACTGGAGAATTACCTGGAGATCGGCATTTATGGAATTGGTAGCGGATATTCGAGAATTTGAAGCTGATTGAGCAGGGCAAGGTTTCTCAAAATGGAAAGTGGAATGGAATGTGATATCATCTGCAAAACTATGAATAGGATTTCCAGTCAGTGGAAGAAGGTCATTAATATACAACAGGAAAAGAGTGTGTGTATGGGGGGGGAGTACTGAACCTTGGGGGACACCAACATTAGTGGAGAAGTTAGAAAACAGAGAGCCACCTACCATCACCCTCAGTGAGCGATCAGAGAGAAAACTGGATAACCAACTAAAAACAGTTGGCAAACCATAAGATGGAAGCTTGTTTAGAAGACCTTTATGCCAAACACGATCGAAAGCCTTTGAGATGTCAAGAGCAACCTTTCCATTGAATTAGTCCATAAATGGGTAACGTAATCCAGAATATCACCAGTGGATCGACACTGGCGGAATCCATACTGGCAATCGTTGATCAGACGGGAGGTTTCTAGGTAGTTTAAGAGTTGGCGGTTAATTGATTTCTCCATTACTCTAGAAAGAGTAGAAGTAATTGCAATGGAATGATAATTGGATGGGAGGGATTTGCCACCATTTTTAGGAACTGGCTGCAAATGAGCAAATTCCCAAGCAGAAGGAAAAACACCTTGGAATAAGAAAGTGAAAAAAGGCAGCAAAGAATAGGAGTAAGTTCAGGAGCACAGGTTTTGTGAAGAAATAGAACAAGTGGAGAAATACCATCTAGACCTGGAGCTTTCTTAGCACCAAGATTCATCAAAATTCTTCTGACGTCCTTTTGACGGAAGACCACAGGAGGCATTGAATGGAGCGTGTTGGGAATGGTGGGAGGTGTTTTTCCAAGATCATTAATACATGAGTTGGGGCGCCTCCGTAGGGTGGGAAGGAGCAGCAGTGCATAGCACATGCTTCTTGATTAGACCGGGGTTCGAGCCAGTCACCACCAAATACAAAGGATGCGGAAAGGTCAGGGAATGACCACCGCATATTCCCGGAGCAATATGGCCTTAGTTGCTAATATTCCTAAAAACCAAATAACAAACAACAACATGAGTTGGAAGAAAAATAGGATGCTAGCAGGTCAGCTTTCTCCTTGGCTGAAGTGACAACAGAACCATCTGGTTTGGACAGAGGTGGCAGCAGAGATGGGCAAAAGTTACGGCCAATAGCTTTGGCAAGAGGCGAATACTCGGCTACAATTAGGGCAAGGAGCAAGTTTTCTACTCTTTGCCTGATCAGACTCTAGTTTGGACCGATTAATAACTGCTTTACAATTGATGTGAGCTTTGGTGTAGGCAAAAAATGAAACTGGAGAATTAGAAACAAGCCAGTTACGATATGCACATTCTTCTCTTGAACAGCCTTGGTATATTTATTGGAAAACCAAGGTTTATTTAAAGGACGAGATTTTAAAGTGGAGTATGGGATAAAGTATTCCATTCCTGAAAGAATAATTTCACTGACACGATCTGAGCAAACGTTGACATCAGAAGTTTTGAAACAGTAATCCGACAA
This sequence comes from Mastigoproctus giganteus, assembly GCF_048544385.1. Lineage (NCBI taxonomy): Eukaryota > Metazoa > Arthropoda > Arachnida > Uropygi > Thelyphonidae > Mastigoproctus > Mastigoproctus giganteus. The sequence goes on from NC_143579.1 coordinate 100,933,744, forward strand.
AGGTAAAGAAGAAAAGAAGTCTCGCAGGTCATCCCATTTTGCATTCTTGTATTGCCAAACAACACGAGGTTGGGAATAGCCATTAGATAAAGGTTCCATTGGAGAAGAGATAATCACCAAGTTGTGATCTGAAGTGCCTAAAGGACCTCTAACTTCGACCGTATGCTTAGAAGTGTTGTTTGTGAGAAAAAGATCAAGCATATTGGCTGTATGATTATAATTGTCCGGTATTCTTGTAGGTAAATGAACAATCTGTGCATGGTCATTAGTAATTACAAAAACCTCAGCATCTCAACCAGCTGGGTCGGTGTGACTTGAAAATGGAAGCCAGCTGGAGTTGTGAACATTAAAATCACCAAGGAAAATTACCCCACTGTAGGAAAGTTGGACTGGAGAAAGTTAAGTTGCAAAGAGAGGAAGTCAAAGAGCTCCAAGTGATTAGTGGAGTTGGGATAACGGTAGAGACAACAGATGAATTTAACACAATGAAGTAGAGAGATTTTAAGGTAGATTAGATCAAAGAGAGGAGATTCCAAAGTCTCTGACAGGGAATATCAGAACGGTTATATGCACAAGTACCACCTTTGAGGCGAATGGAATCATACAGCGAATAATTTGGGCATCTGAGATGAGCAGTAGTTGAATCAACCGATAACTGAGATTCTGTCAGAAAAAGTACATGGGGTTTGGCAGACTGCAAGTGGAAATGGTTGAGATTTGAGACCACGTATATTTGTGAAATGAATTAGGAAGTACTTGGGAGGTTTAAATCTTTTTGCAGATAAGCTTGCTCTATTAGAGTGACAATTCATGGTGTATTCAATAGTAAGAAAAAGTGGGTGGGACCTGCTGTATGAAGTAATGAAATTTTTGGATAAGGCGTACACACAGTTAGAATATACCCAGATCCTTGACATAACGTGGCCTTGGCAATGCTCCCCGCATACACACTACTCGGACTCCCTCCAGTCACTATATGACAGAGTAGAGGTAGCAAGATTATACTCTAGCTGATCCGGAAGCCTCCTAGAGAGTTACCAATGGGTTCGGTCCGGTGTACTACTAGCGGCTGGTCTGCAAACACCGTTTTTGAGCCGTACCCTCGAATGTAAGGAATATTGGATCTCGCCACAACGTTTATCATAACCTCAAAAGTCATCAATGATACTGCATGATGGAAAAGATAGGGAGGGGTTGACCGGAACTTTGCTCTATGGACTAAACATGGGTTCCACCACTTCAAGCCGCCAATAAGCAATGTGGTGGTATTGCACCGGTTGATGATAGTCATCTACCACCTAGTTCTGCACTGCTTATGTCTGTGTGACACTATGTCTCTGATATCCGAACAATATCTGCCTTGATGTCTTGACTAGCACTTGAAGCTCATTGAATTTATTAACTATACTCCTAGCATTTTTGTAAATGCAAGTATACATGCACCTGTTTATACTCTGTTACCCTAACACAGCCCATGTATTTACTTGTTCCACTATGACTCCCAGCAGTCCTGGAAATCCCCATTGCCTTGCTTTCCAGGCTGCTGCTCAATTGCATTTCAATAGAAGTAGTGCAAGAATCACTTTTACCTCTGCCAGCGGCATGTTAATCTATTAGTCTGTGTTATTCCCCCCCCCCCCAAGCTAGCAGTTTTCTGACCCACCTAACTCTGCCTTGATAGCATTAGCAGATATTCTTGCACTCTTTCTATTTAAGTGTATCCCATCCCTGTAGAAGCAGTCTCTCCTGTTAATAAGCACAGACCAGGCTGAGAAAAATTCTACCCCTTAAGTCTTGCACAATCTCTCCAGGGCTGAATTGATCGACAAGGCTCTCATCACATACTCCTTCCTATCATGTTGCAGAATTGCAGATACTTTCAAATTCAGCCCTAACTCACGGCTTTTTTTCAGCATTGTCTTACACTTGTTAAGTAATTCTGCTAGTCTCCTACTCTTAATATAAATAGTGCCAACGTGTACAACAATATCACCCTTTCTGTCCTAAAAGGTATCTGCCTTACGTCATCAACCTTTGTCCCTGACAGACATACCCTGGTCCTGTTCCATCTATCCTTTTTGCACAATATGTGCCCCGTTTCCCTGACAATAGAGTCACCTACAACAACTAGTTCCTTTGGACCAGCACATTCTGCCTTGGGAGTTGCCTCTGTGTTGCGTGATGTTCAAGTGCAAGCTCTGGCATTGGTCGGCCTCTCAATTTAAATCCTTTGAGGGCATCCACCCGTCGTTCAAGCTCTCATATAAGCTCATAACAATGCCGAGTTGGTGCCTGATTTTCTCGCACTCCTTACATCGAGCACATTCACAAAGACATTCCCCTTGACAGTATCATGTCCCATTCCTGATTGCTCCACAAACAGCAAACAAGCAGTGCATTTCAATAGACTGTGATTCAGAGGAGAACTGCCCCCCTCAGTTCTTCCCTGAGCCACAGCACTTCCACTAGTTTGAGCCTTTTGCTTTGCTGCTCTGGTTTTTCTTGAATAGAAATCATTTCATGATTTCTATTCAAGTTCAATAAAATTCCAATACAAAATATAAACTGTATATCCCAATAACCTATATCCCAATGCAGTTATAACACTATATATAGTATTTCGGTATCGAATATTATATCCGAGTTACGTTATATGACTTTCTTATCCCCTGTCAACTTATATGTTATTAATTTATGATGTTACGTTTGTAACAACTAGGTCGCTATATTTATTTAGTTAAAAAAGTAAAATTCAATTGACAATAAAATTTAATAAGATTAATAAATTTTACTGATTAATTGATACCACCATACTCGCTATCTAGTTTTCCGTTAAACCTTACACTAGCACACGTATCGTATAACAATGGCGGCAAGTTATGAACGGTTAATCTGCGGACACGAGGTATTATTTACTTTCCAAATCGCGCTATCTAAATTCAAAATAAACCACGGAGCTTGAATAGATGTATAAGCTACTTATAGATAATAATTTAATCTAACAATTAAGTCAATAAAGCAGTTAAGTATAATTAAAAACTTTCATTTGCGGGCGCCACAAAACCTGTCCACACGTGGATTTGATATCCTTACAGATACAAAGTAATAACCTACAAAATCTCTATCTAAGTACAATTTAAACTAAAGCATTGTTACTAGGAATATAAAGCAACTCTAAAAAATAAATTAATATGCCAATTTAAGTCAATAAAAAAGCAAAAACTTCTCTATTTGCTGGAGCCATAGAAACTTCGCCTGTTCACATGTTCTTGTGCACCCACCCACAGGTCGGCACCTAACTCTATTTTTCCCATAGGCCCTGTTGTTTATATTGCACGATTTTGCATTGCACGAGGGTTTCTAGGAACACAACTGTCGTGTTATACGAGCATTGTTATATCGTGTTAAATAATAATTTTATAATAAATAATAATTAATTTTCATAAACGACATTGATGAAGGGATAGAGGGCGTGATGTCTAAATTTGCAGATGATGTTAAATTTGGTAGAGTAGTTAATGATCATTGTCAAGCTGAGCTTCTTCAGAGAGACCTAGAGAGACTTCAGGAATGGTCAGAAAAATGGCAGCTATGCCTTAATCCAACAAAGTGTAAGGTATTACACCTGGGAAACAGTAATCCCAAAATAACTGGTGGAGTTAAACTAAACCGAGTACTGGAGGAAAGGGACTTGGGTGTTACGATATGGTCAGACATGAAATTCTCTGAGCATTGTAAACAGGTTGCAAGGAAGGCCATTGGTGTCCTATCGATGATCTATCGAACTTTTTCAAGTAGAGATAGGGACGTGATAATCCAATTATATAAGGCTTATGTTAGACCACACTTGGAATACTGTGTTCAAGTATGGAGACTGCACCTAAAGAAAGACATCGAGCTTCTTGAAAGGGTGCAAAGACGGGTAACTCGCCTGGTGACATCGGCAAAAGGGCGTCCTTATGAAGAAAGACTTCGAATATGTGGGTTGCAGAGTTTGGGAACTTTGGGAACCTTAGAGGAGATTTGATTGAGGTGTTTAAGGCTCTGAGAGGCATCAGTAAAAATGAATGAGGACGAAATTTTCAAGATTATAAATGATGCTAGAACTAGGGGACATAAATTCAAGTTACGGGGAGAAATGTTTAGATTGGACTGCAGGAAGTTTTATTTTAGCCAGTGAGTTATAAATTACTGGAATAAGTTGCCTTCGTGGGTGGTAGAAGCCGACAGTTTGGCGAAATTCAAAGGTCATCTGGATAGTACTTTCAGGTAAGGGAAGCACATAGGATGATAGGTTTAATTTCCTTTTTTTAATTAATTATTATTATTTTTTTATCATTGTTTTGTTCGGATATTTTTTTTTTTTTTTGGCTGGTGCAGCCATAGGCTTTCTTGCACCATGCGGCCATTACTAATACTAATAATGAGAAGCAAACCAACAAAGAAAAAAGTAATGAAATTTATTAGGTAATCATATATTTTTTTATTCCTTATTGAATATTACCCTATAAAAATTAAGTGATTAGAATCACTTTTTTTTCATACAAGATTTGTTTTGGATGAAAATTGCTTAACTTATTCAAATTCACTGAAAATGAAACTTTTCTGTGAAAGTGTCAGGAATAGTGAAAACAAAAGTTGAACGACAAGTGGCATAACAGTGAAAGTCACTGGGTCCAATAAATGCTTAGTGGGAACCAAACTTGTCACTCTATTTAATGGTATCATATATTTCACCATTCAAATTGAACATTTGTTAGAAAATTGCTGTTTTTGTTAATTATTTATTAATTAGTTGTTAATTAATTACTTGTTATTCTAGGACAAAAATATAATGTTTGAAATCCAGGAACCTTTGTATCTAGAGATTGCCATTTTTTTTTTTTTTTTTTTGCATAATAAATTAACCAAATTTGATATTTCAAAATTCAAGAGCTCGGATAAAGGCAGGTTTTGCAGCACAGCCATCTACTTTTTAATGTTTTCTGTGAATAATTTTTTTTTTTTTTTTTTTTTTAACTCTATTATTTTATCACTTAGATTGTTGATCAGAAATGAGAAAGTTAGCATTATGAAGTTTCTGAGGCAGTTGCCTACAAAGTTGTTCCGATAATATTCCATTTTATGAAAAAAAGTAAAATGGGGAGGGGGAAAATAAACAAAATAAAACAGCAATTGCAATATGACTAGTAATGATTGCAAAAACAAAATGGCAATCCTGTTATCACAGAATTTTTTTGAATTTCTTCACAGTCAATGTGAGAAAGATGACAACAGGTATCTTTCTTGTTCTGATTAAATTACTGCATTAACTGTCTACTCACAAATGTCTTCCACAATGAAACTAAAAATTATTAATTTTTTTAAACAAGATTCTGCACAGTATTAATAAAAGCATTTGCTTAAAATCTTAATGAATTAATACTTGTCTTGAACTTGTGGATACTTCAAACCCATTTAAATTGAAAGAGATGTATTTTTGTCCCTTGAATTTGATATAACCAGGTTTTACTTATTGTTTAGGTTCATGGTCAAATTTATTGCCTGAACTATTTATTATCTTCATCTCACTAATGGCGACTTGGAAATTTGCTCAGTTCCATGTGTTTGGTAATGCAGGAGCTGTTGCAGTGTGTGACTGCTAGATGGTTTGTGCTAGGGCAAATTTACATGCTAATTTTTTCTGTCATTATAGGATAGGCCGTACACTAGTAACATTGATAAATTAAATAAAAAAGATAATAAAATACCCTTAGGTAATCGAGATTCAGATAAACCAAAATTATTTGATATCAGATTTATTTATTTTAATGTGCATTTAATACATGTACATAAATGCATATATTTATGTATATTATTTTAGTTGAATTCCAGATTCAAAAGACAAAAATGGAAGAATTAAAAGTGCTGCATAGGATACTCTTTAATAGGCCAGGCTCGGTATGAAGTCTTAATATTATTTATTTAGTAATTATAAATAAACTGTTTTCCTTCTTCTTTTAATATATACAGTATTTCCCTATGTATAAGATGCACCTTAATTTTGGGGCCCGAAAAAAAAAAAATGTATTACATAAAGTTATTGAACTCAAGTTTTATTCATCATAAAATTCATACAACTCATCACCGTCAAAACTCCCATCCATTAGCTTGTCCTCATCTGTGTCTGATGACGAATCACTGTCTTCGTATATTGCCTCGTTATGGCATTTGAAATGCCACGCTTCTTAAATGACTTGACAACGATCTCAATCTTGATATTATCCTAGGATCTTTTCACACAGTTACAAACTTCTCCTATAGTTGGTTTCTTCACTCTTCCTGCTGGTTTCAAATTGTCCCCAGAAGACTTCATCCATTGGTTCCATTCGTCTCTCATGGCAGCTTTGAAGGGTTTGTTAATGCTGACATCAAGTGGTTAGAGCTGGGATGTTAATCCTTCAGGTATGACGGCAAGTTTTGTTTTTTGCTCTGCAGCAATCTTCTTTGTATTTTTTGTTATGTGTGCCCTGAACTGATCAAGCACCAATAGGGCAGGTTTGCATAAGAGCCCACCTGGTCTCCTGCTCCAAACTTTCTCAAACCAGATCTTCATCCCGTCCTGATCCATCCAACCCTTTTCATGAACGTGGACAATCACTCCTCGAGGAATATCTTCTTTTGGCATTGTTTTGCATTTGAAAACATAGGAGGCAGCTTGGTTCCTTTGGCACAACAAGCTAGAACAAGTGTATAATGGCTCTTTTCATACTTGTCTTCACAGTTACAGTTTTCACCCCCTTCTTATCAACAGTTCTGTTACTTGGGACATCAAATTGAAGGGGGACGTTGTCCATATTTGCAATCTCTCCCAACTCAAACTGATGTGTCTTCCGACATTGAATGACAAAACAACGAAATTCAAGGACCTTCTGCTCATAGCTTTCAGGCATCTTTTGGGCAAGTCTGGTGCGTGTATGCATGCTTAGTCCATTCCGTTTCATGAACCTGAAGCACCAATTGTGTCCTCCTTTGAAATCAGTAACTTCTTTTTCATCAGAAATTCTTCTTGCCTCATGCTGAACCATCTTTGTGGACACAGGAATTCCAATTGCCCTTTGCTCCTCAATCCATATCTTCAATTCCCTCTCTAAATCAGGCCATTTTGCTCACTTGCCTCTAATGGCCTTTTTCTGCCGTAGCGTTTTCAGTAACGTTCAGCAGCACGATTTCCATTCACTTTTGCAAACTGGATTACTTTTAACTTGAATTCAGCACTGTACGAAAATATTTTCAGAACGTGGCAAAACGTAACCTAATATACCGATAACAAGTGCGAAACAATGAGTGCAAAGACAACAAGCGCGAAAAAGCGGGAAATGCAAGTAAAAAAAAAATCTACAACCACTGTATAAGATGCACCCAGTTTATAAAAACCAAATTTTTTGAAAAAAGGTGCATCTTATACATGGGGAAATACGGTAATAAGCCTGAGCAACCTGTAGTCCACTTCAAAATTTTTTGAGGCTTGCAGGACTAATGCCCTTCTGAGGAAATTATAGAATAGCGCTGCTTACCATTTTAAAATTAATTTCCAAGACTGCATCAGTAAAATTATATCTTACAAAAATGACATTATACAGGGTGCCTGAAAAAAAGTCTTTATTATTATAAATGTCCATAACATCAGAAGATGCATATTTACATTAACTGTTCTCACAATTACAAATAACTCAAAATTTATGTACATGTTCTCCTCTTGTAGCTCTGAGGATGGCAAATCTACTCTTCATAAGACAGAAAGTCTAACACCAGACTTCCTGTCTTGTGATATTTAGCATTCCAGATCACTCAGTTCACCACACCCAATCCAGAAATTTTGGAAAATGGTATGAAGAGCAGAATATCAATGAGACAGTGCCCAGTTCTATGGGGGGGGGGGTATTCCTCCAGTTGTGGAAGCGTGTAATTCTTTAAAAGGTCAAGATAAATTGAATTTTCAGAAGTAAGAAATGGACCAATATCTGATCATGACAAAGCCTGCACCAACTGCTACAGTAGAATGTTGGTTATCTGTAAAGTCAGTTTTCTGAATAATTTGAAAAGGCCGATCCTTTTTTTTTTTTTTTTTTTTTTTTTTTTTTTGTTAATGCTGACATCAAGTGGTTAGAGCCGGTTATAGTGATCACGTTCGCAAATTGAATTTTGATTGAAAGATCAAGTTTACTACCTGTTTATAACATATTGTACAAACAAAAAACCTAAGAAACCAAAAACTGCAAATCGTTTTTGTTTTTTGGTTGTGACCTCTAGAATATTATGACTTTCGGAAATGTGCTTTAGAAAAATATCAGTGGGGATTTTCTTGGAAACCAAGAGTAAATTTCAGATTAGTTTAGCTCCAGATTCAGTAAGAATAATATCAGCCTGAAACTGTGCAATTTATTATTTTTCTTAAAAAAAAAAAAAAAAAAAAAAACTTATTTTATTAATAGAATTAGAAAAGGTGAAAATTTAGGAAATCTCTCCAAAGAGTTTAATGTTGGGGACCTCAACAATTTATGGCATCAAGAAAAATTCCAATGCTATAACAGAATTTGTGTCAATTATGTTATGGATAGTGAAGGAGGATCTACAGGACAAAGACTGTGCTGAAACCTGAAAATACCACTTCAGAGAGTGCCCTCTAATCTTAGTTATTTGATTTAATGGTAAGTTAGATTAAATTTATTTAATCTTAACTTACATTTGATTATCCAGAAAATTTGGCTATCCGGAAGTGGTCTGACGTCAGTTATTCCGGATAACCGACGCTCTACTGTATCACAAATTTTTTAATGCACATCTTCGAACTTTGTGCCAATTTACATGTGTCCTGAAACATGAAAAGTTGCTTCATAAGAAAGCACACCATTGTCATGTTCATTTAACTGTAGCATTATTTCGGCAAACAGTTCACCTGCAGGCTGTCTATTTGTAATAACCTGCACCACTTGAACTTAATGGAAATGTTAATCCGTATAATGGTTTCTAGCTGTAGAAAATAAATGAAACTAAAGAAAGCTTTTATGAACATGTACTGTTGATTATGGGATTTGTAGTTATCATGAAGCATATTGAGTTGATTTTCTTGCATTTCAATGGAATGTATTACAAAAGTTCTCCTGAACTTCATCAGACATTCAAGGCCATCTGTTACGTTTATCAATTAGAAAACTTCTGATTTTCTTTCATAAAAGGTTGGAAAGTTTGATGGATCCTTTCTAAACATTCAACAATAATTATGTTGAACCTGAATCGGTGAATTTGTAGCAGCAAGCTATAAAACACATTAAGCTTTCTCTTGAATAGTAGTCATTTTGTTTTATGGCTTGCTGTGGTCTTACCTTTGAACCAGTGGCCTATGATCTATATCAGGGGTGGCCAACTTAATTTGTGATGCGATCTACTTTTTTCCTTCAAAATGTGCCGCTATCTACTATCTCAAAACTTTCATTGCACAAGATTAAAAAGTTAATCAATGCATATTGAAAATTGTTGTTTATAAATTTTAAAATTAAATACAATTCAGAATTCTTATTTTAAATTAACATATATTTAAATTTTTAATTTATGTGAAGTTTGTGTTGTCATCTGCCAAGCTTTCAAAATCAGGGATATACTGTGATAAGGGCAACCGTAAAGAATCTTTTGTATACAAGTCCGTAAGAGCACAGCGATTCTTCGTCTTTGTTTGTTTCAAATACGAAAAGGCCGATTCACATAGATATGTGGAACCAAAACAGGAATTTAAAAGTTCACTGCATTTTTTTTACATTTGGGTACTTTTCTTGGCAAACATATTTCTAAGTCTTTTTCTGATGATCTGGCTTTTAGGAAAATATCATTTCACAATGTAATAATTTCATTTTCAAGTAATGTTTTCTCCATGTGAAAAATCGCAGTGATTTTTCTGCAATTTGTTTCGTATCTAAGTCGACATTAAATGGATAAAAAATATATTGAACAATGTCTTCAATTGTTTTAAAATCACTGAATCTGGTTTCAAAATCATCCACAACTTTCTCAATTTCAGAAACGTTTCTCACTATTAAATTCAAAAACAGGATATTTTTGCAAATGATCTTGCCTATTTGCAAAATGGTCAAATTTTTTTTTCTTTGAGATCCTTAGCCATTGCCAAAAATTGATATTTATATGCAGAAATACTATTAATCATGTCACCCACATTTTTATTTTTTTCTTGTAATTCCAAATTCAGATCACTTAATTTACTGGTAAAATCTGCCAAAAAATCCAGATCACACAACCACTCCGTATCTTGTAGCTGCTGATAATCATCTCCCCTTTGATCAACAAATTGTTTAATTTCATTCAGCAAATTTTGAAATCTCTGTAGAAACTTACTCCGACTCAGCCACCTCACATCTGTGTGTAATATCAGATCTGGTTCTTTTTCATCGAGTTGCATTTTGAAAAGTCTCCTTTGAAGAGATTGTCCTCTGATGGAATTCACGGTTTTGAAAGCGATGTCCATAACACTTTTAGTATTTAATCTTTTGCTGGCTAACACTTGTTAGCAGATGATACAATGGTAATTCAAAAAATCTGGGAAATCATCATCCTTTTGGCACAATGCGACGAATCTGTTAAGATGCCCCGTTATTGCTTTAGCTTCATCTGTTGTTACTGATATGAGCTTAAATAGTGTAATTTAATTTTTTCAATAAATTGTTTGAATGAGTTAAATATATGAAGACCTCTAGTTCTTTCTTTTAATGAAACCATACCCAGCAGTTCTTCTATAGTGGCAGAATTGCCACTATAGAAGTTGAAAACAATACGAATAAAAATGAGCAACTGAGCTGTATCACTGACATCTGTAGATTCATCCAGTTGTAAAGAAAAGGACACACAATTAGCAATATCAGCACGCAATTGTTCACTCACATTTTACTCATTTTTTCGAAGCGTCGCATCACAGTATTTCGAGATAGTTGCAGATCTTGAAGGGCACTTAATTTCATTTTTGTTCTTAAATTTTCAAAAAGTAGAATGTGTTATTTCCAAAAATGCATCTTTGATGAATTGACCATCAGAAAATGATTTGCATTTTTTTGCAAGAAGATGACTCACTTTAAATGATGCTACAGTTACTGCTTTAGATTGTAAATAAGTGTTGTGAAGAAATTTTGTTGTGCGAATAATCTGGATTTAAGTTCTTCTAATTTATTTTTTCTAAGGTCACTCAATATTGTTATTTACCCTTGAGTGTTTTGAAGTGCCTTTCTAAATTTCATTTTTTGAGTATAGCCATGGAAGCATTGTAAATCAAACAAGAACATTTTTATTTTACCATTACAAAAAAAGTATTCTAGTTCCCACTCTTGATGAAAATGATACGTTTTACTCTTTTTCATAATATTCATTTTAAATCAAAAGTGATTAAATTAACATTTAAGTACTGTTCAGTTATTAAATCAGAAAAACCAATGCTTACCGATTAAAACACTTTTTGCTTTATAATTTTAAAGTGGGTAGAGAATCTGTTGACAGCAATTTGCAATTTGGAACAGCCTTCAATTTCAATAAATGATGAAATCATGCTGTAAGTTGCGTGAACCGGAAAATTATTCTGTCTGAATACCTAACGTGGGATAATTGATGAAGGGGATTCCCAAATGAGGAATTTGTTTCCGAAATAACTGCACAAACACACCACAGTTTATTGCTCTGTTTAATTATATCATTATAAGATTCACTTTTGAACGCCTTTGTGATATTCTCTAAAGCTATTTCTGGAGGTCACGACCATGTTTTATGGTCGTGAAATAAAAAATAAAAACAATTTGCACTTTCCAGTTTATTGGGCTTTTCTGTTAGTGCAATCTAATTATAAATGGGTAATAAACTCGATTTTATTGCATTTACAATAATACCAACAGCTGGAATTCTGTGGGATTTTACGTTATTATGGTGAAACGTGTTTCTCCTTCAGCGAAATCTACTGTTTTTGAAGCTTCGTAAAATAAATAAATGAATAAATAAGGCGCAGGTAGCGAAACCCGCTGCACAATATAAAATTTTGGTAGTATACCTGACCATGCAAATTGAGGGATGACTGTATGTCTAAAATTCATCGTGATCAACCGAAATTAAACCCGCGATCGGCTGGTAGATCGCGATCGACTCGTTGGCCACCCCTGATCTATATGGTAAACAAGCCTTTTCAGTTATTCTTTGTAATGATGAAAACTATGTCAATTATTTCACATCAGATCAAAGGTTATGGATTTTCGTAATAATAAAGGTTTGTTTTCAGGCATCCCGAATTCTGCTAATCATTATTATGCCACTAGCAGGTACATCATGGGATGGGACAGAATCCAAAAGTGGCTGCAGGTTGTTCATTTTAAACATCATAGCATTTTTGACATAAAGAGAAAGTTACAGGTGAAAACTATATAGTTTACAATTTTATTGTTTATTCTGACTACCTCACTTCAGGACCTAGCAGCATTGAAGAAGCATGCAAAATTTGAGCTGAAACCAAAGCACTACAGAAAATGAACATGTGAACTACCTCAGAGTGCACTTTTATATATACACAGAATCATAAAGAATTTTTATAGCTATATTTATTCTCTATGAGAAAGCTACTCTTTCTCTCAGTCCCTGTTAGTTAATTGAAGTTTACCCTAGATACTTGAGTAGTAGTAGTAGTGGCATGTGATGCAAGAAAGCAGGTGTATGAGCTTATGCAGCATCAGCCAAAAAAAAAAAAAAAAATCACACCATTCCCTCCAAATGCCTGTCCAGTTCCTCCTTAAATTTATTTAACCTGTCACCTTCCACAACGACAGATGGAAGTTTGTTCCAGCAATTAACCACCCGCTGGCTAAAGGCAAATTTCCGCACATCTATTCTACATCTGTCTTTTCTTAATTTGAATTTATGCCCCCTTAGGTTCATAATCTGAACAAGTGGAAGGATCCCATCAGAATTCAGCGTGCTCAACCCATTCAAGGCCTTATACACCTCAGATCACCGCGCAGGTACCTAGTCTCCAGCCATTGCAGTTTGCAGAACTTAAGCCTCTCTTGGTAAGAGGATCCCTTCATTCCCCTCACCAGTCTTGTTGCCCTTCTCTGTACACGCTGAAGCAAATCTACATCCTTCCTAAAATGAGGCCTCCAGACCTGTACGCAGTACTCAAGGCGTGGCCTGACCATTGCCTTATTTAGAGGAACAATCACCTCCTTCTCCCTGCTAGCAAAATTCCTATATATCATTGACAAAACCCCATTACCTGCCCTGACAGCCTGTCTGCATTGCTCAGAAAACTTCATATCTGACTGCACAATTACTCCCAGGTCTTTTTCATTTTCTACCACCTTAAGTGTAGTACCACACAGTTGGTACCGTTTCTCTGGGGTTACTTCTACCCATATGCAGTATTTTGCATTTGTCAAGGTTAAACTTCAGTTGCCATTTCTTAGCCCATCTGCCCAAATTATCTAGATCCTGTTGCAGTAGCACACTGCCATTACTGTCATTAACAACCCTGCCAACCTTTGTATCATCTGCAAACTTCGACATTAAGCCTAATATACCTTCATCAATATCATTGATAAATATACAAAACAACAGTGGACCTAACACCGAACCCAGTGGGACTCCACCCATTGATTACCACCCTGTCTTCTCCCACTTAACCATCCTTTTATCCAAGTTGACCACTACTTTTAGTCCTTGGAAATCCAGAAAAGGTCTTACTTGTGTATAAATCAATGTTAGAAAATGTGCTTTGAGGCATAGTTTATGTCACCCAAGTTTTATGTAATTCAACATATGATTAAAGAGGCCTGGGTGCTCTGGATTCATTATTAATATCAAATTACTGTTGCTCATAGCGAAACGGATACAAAAATAGATTGTGACAAGTTTAATAATAGGAAAATATACATATAATATTATTTGTATGTATCTAACCTAATATATGTATATTTTCCTATTATTAAACTTGTCACAATCTATTTTTGTATCCGTTTCGCTCTGAGCAACAGTAATTTGATATTAATAATTCAACAACTAAATGAAGTATGCAAAACTATTTGAGCCAAAACCATTTTTGATAGTAACTGAATGGAATATTTATATTAATGTATTTTATAAAATAAAGATACTTTTAAATGATTAAACAACTGTTTCAAAATGTATTAAAAAATTAACTGCTTTCAATTTAAAGCTTGTTTCACATGACACTCATTTTTGATTTATTTTAACCACACTTGCACTTTTTATGAAAGAATTAATAAACTGGTTTTATGTGATTACTAGTACTATTAACTGCATTTAAAAGAAAGATACTTAAATATCAATTTACAACTACTGCACAACAATTATAGGAACTACTGAAGTTTAAATGCAAGGGAAATCACTGCACAACAAAATTTAATAGCAAATAGATATTCAACAATCTGTGTGTTGCACTCACGTTGTAAGAACTGAGAACAAGGTGGGTTTTTCCTGGCAACATTGAAAAATTGTTTTAAAAATAAATTTGAAGTTTTAATGTAAATTTTTCTCTATGTAGAAAACTGACATGACCTATATATAAGGTAAACCAGCTTGTATTCAAGTATCTATAGTAGTTCAGTTTAACCCAAATTTTGTTGATATTTCTATAGTTTTCAATGTGATCGTTATTAAGCCAAAAATTCAGAAACATTTTAATTTAGATAGTGGAACTGAATGGGTCAGAAATTTGTGGAAAAATTTTATTCTGACTTGCCAAGAAATTTGATTTAAAACTTATGCACAAGAGTCTATTTCCATTTTATGGTTCTGGTACAAAATTTATTCTAGTATTCAGTAAATCAAGGCAGTGCAAAACAAGCAAATTTATCATTGAATAAACTTGAGAATCTTACTTTCCTAATGTATGCAACTTCAAAAGCTCTAAATTATTTAAACCATTTCCAGAAATGTTAGCCAAGGAATAGCATTGACTAGTGCAAGGTTCTCCATAGCCGAGTGGGCAGGAGCGGGATGCAGTAGCGCACACTCTTTGAGTAGACCGGGGTTCAAGCCCCTGACTGCTGAATACGGTCGATCTGCCAACCCGCACTGGACCAGCGTGGCAGATTGTGGTCCATTTCCCTCAGCATGAATTGTTGAGGAGGCCTCCATCCTGCAGTGGGTTGATAACGGCTGCACTTTACTTTATATCCTTTAACTTATGTACTTACAGAAAACAAAACTTAGGCATTTGGAGGCAGAAGGTTAAGAAGTGATGATACAATCTGATATGAGTCTTCATATCGGATTCTATTGTGTATACAAGAGGAAGAAAATATGTTATGAATTGGTTTTGAAAAGTTCATAGACTTACATCAGTGGATAAAGACTATTTTTTAATATAGTCTGCCCAGAATACATTTGTTCTAGAAATGCTGTAATGCAGTTCTTCCACTCTTGTAAAATGATTTGTCGAGGCTTGAGATTGGTGAAGACTTGATAAAACCCCACCATTTTTTGATATTTTTCAGAGTCAAAGGCATGTCAAGCAAAATTCCATTTAGGAAACAAAAGGAAAGTCTATTGCATATGGTGGTTGTGGCATCCATTGATGCATTTCTGTAATTGTTATTGCTCATGTAGGAGCATTATGTGGGGGAAACAAGACACCTGCCAGCATATCTTTCTTTCAGAGTTGATAGAATCTTATGATTGACATAATAGTTTAGCATATTCCTGTTACAGTTTGACCTGTTGGAAATTATTATTATTCATTCGAAATCAGAAAATATTGCAGCCATCACCTTTCCCTGCTGATAGGATGACAAAAAATCTGAATCTGCTTTGTAATAATTCTGAGTAAGTTTTGCACCCATCATATTTTTGATCATGTTTCAGAGAAAATGCATGCATCCTGCACTATTTGGTTGTTTAATAGTAACTTGCTTACCATCACCAAATCATGTATTGAACCAATATGCTCCTTCTCTCCCCCCTCCTCACGCACGAAATTAGCTGTTGCTGGTAACCCTCGGCAAAGGTCATATTTGACTCCTCCCCCTACACTTGAATTCTATAGTATTCCTGATCATATGTGATCAGATAAGAGATACTCTGTGATAATATGCTTTTCAAAAACTATCTCTTAAGAGACTAGCTTGTGATTTTTTTTTTTTCCCACATAACATAGACAGTTTATATTCTGTTACTCTATCAACTGTGGTGCTGAAGTTCTTCAAGAAAATCTTATTTCCCTTCAGATGAGCCAATTCTCCAAAGAAATGCAAACATATCTTTGCATGTAACTATGCCAAACACAAATGAACAAGTTATGTTTGAAGCTTAGTTTTTTCATTTTGAGAGTTTCAGCTGCTTGGATTGGATAGTCAAAGAGCACGAAAGCTGTTTTCCAATGAACTCTCACTCCAGGTGTTGGAAGGTTAAAATAAACTGATTTACACGTGAATATTTTTGTTAAGATCATGAAATTAAATAAATATTTTAGGGCACAGAAAATCTCTGGCATCAGGTCACAATGGCACGTGATAGTGCCTAGTATTGTTGAATTGACCTGTTTATCTAAAGAAAAGGTTAGAAGTAAAAAAGCAATTTCAACACTTCTCAGAATGCCAGATTTAAAAATGCAACAAGCAGGGTTTTTTTTTTTTTGTTTTTTATGTAAACCCCAAATATGAGAGGTATTAGAACCTATAGTACTTAGTACCATGCTTGGGTTGGAGGTTGAGAAGACGAAAGAAGATATTTGTTGACATTGGACTTGAACTTCTGTAGACTGTAATTTTCAGGAAATACTTAGGAAGGAAGGTTGTTCCAGAAAACAGCAGTTGAATGAATAAACGAGGAAGATGAAAAGTTTGTTCTGTGGGTTTGAAGTTGGACGGTAAATGGATGTTGACTGGTGGCTGCATGATTCGGACTGTTTTGAAAGAGAGAGCGGGAATTATAGAAGCCAATTCAAAAGGACAGTGCCCATGGAAGTATCTGTAGAAGAGGCATGCAGCAGAAACAGTACGTCTATGAGACAGCGATTGGAGAGACTCTGTTAGAGATGAATCATTAATCAACTTAACTGCCCTCTTCTGAATGGAATCAAGAAACCTGAGAGAGGTTTTGGGGGCAGTGCCCCAGATGTGGGAACAGTATTCCATGGTAAGGCGGATTTGCAATTTATACAGAATGAGCAGCTGTTTGGAAGAAAAGTAACGCCGAGAGTGAAAGAGAAAACAAAGTTTTTTAGATGCAGAGGAAGCAATATTTGTAATGTGCTTGTGCCGAGAGAGAGAGAGATATTGGAAGTCAGGGTAATAATCCTCAAAAGAGATATATCATTTTGCCTAGAAATCGGAGTGTCACCAAAGATAAGCATAGGAGCAGAAGAATCCTTTTTGCGAGATATAAGACAAGACTGAGTTTTAGAAGGGTTGAAATCAACTAAGTTGTCTTTGCCCTACTGGAGAATTACCTGAAGATTGGCATCAGCAAAACTATGGATAGGATTTCCAGTCAGTGGAAGAAGGTTATTAATATACAAGAGTAAAAGAGTGGGGGGAAAGAACTGAACCTTGGGAGACACCGGCATTAGTGGAAAAGTTAGAAGACAGAGAGCCATCTACCATCACCCTCAGTGAGCGATCAGAGAGAAAACTGGATAACCAATTACTAAAAACAGTTGGCAAACCATAAGATGGAAGCTTGTTTAGAAGACCTTTATACCAAACACGATCAAAAACCTTCGAGATGTTGAAGCTTTGTGTTTCACCAAACCTTTCCATTGAATTAGTCCACAAATGGGTAACAGAAGCCAGAATATCACCAGTGGATCGACACTGACGGAATCCATACTAGCAATCAGACGGGAGGTTTCTAGGTAGTTTAAGAGTTGGTGGTTAATTGATTTCTCCATTACTTTAGAAAGAGTAGAAGTAATTGCAATGGGACGATAATTGGATGGGAGGGATTTATCTCTTTTTAGGAACTCCCTGGATATGAGCAAATTTCCAAGCAGAAGAAAAAACACCTTTGGAATAAGAAAGTGAAAAAAGGCGGCAAAGATTAGGAGTGAGTTCAGGAAACAGGTTTTGAGAAAAAGTGGAGAAATACCATCAGACCTGGAGCTTTCTTAACATCAAGATTCGTCGAAATCCTTCTGACATCCTTTTGACGGAAGACCACAGGAGGCATTGAATGGAGCGTGTTTGGAATGGTGGGAGGTGTTTTACCAAGATCATTAATACATGAGTTGGAAGAAAGATAGGATGCTAGCAGGTCAGCTTTATCCTTGGCTGAAGTGACAACAGAACCATCTGGTTTGGACAGAGGTGGGAGCAGAGATGGGCAAAAGTTGCGGCCAATAGCTTTGAGAAGAGACCAAAATGCTCGGCTACCATTAGGGCAAGTAGCAAGTTTTCTACTCTTAGCTGTTCAAACTCTAGTTTGGACTGATTAATAACTGCTTTACAATTGTTACGAGGTTTGGTGTAGGCAGAAAATGAAACTGAAGAATTAGAAACAAGCCAATTACGATATGTAACATTCTTCTCTTGAACAGCCTTACCACATTTATTAGATAACCAAGGTTCAGATAAAGGACAAGATTTTAAAGTGTAGTGTGGGATAAAGGATTCCATTCCTGCAAGAATAATTTCACTGAAGCGATCTGAGCAAACACTGACATCAGAAGTTTTGAAACAGTAATCCGGCCAAGGAAAAGAAGAAAAGAAATCTCGCAGGTCATCCCATCCCATTTTGCATTCTTGTAATGCCAAACAACAGCCATGAGATAAAGGTTCCATTGGAGAAGAGACAATCACCAAGTTGTGATCTGAAGTGCCTAAAGGACCTTTCACTTCGACTGTGTACTTAGAAGGGTTGTTTGTGAGAAAAAGATCATGCATGTTGGCAGTATGCTTAGGATTGTCCGGTATTCTTGAAGGTAAATGAACAATCTGTGTAAGGTCAATAGCAATTGCAGAAGCCTCAGCATCTCGACCAGCTAGAGTTTGAACGTTAAAATCACTAAGGAAAATTATCTCATTGTTAGGAAAGTTGGACTGGAGAAGGTCAATTTGCAAAGAGAGGAAGTCAAAGAGCTCTAAGTGATTAGTGGAGTTGGGAGAACGGTAGAGACAACAGATAAATTTGGCACAATGAGGTAGAGCGATTTTAAGCCAGAGAAGATCAAAGAGAGGAGATTCCAAATTGCCAAGTCTCTGGCAGGGAATATCAGAACGGACATATGCACAAGTACCACCTTTGAGGTGAAAGGAGTCATACAGCGAATTTATTTGGGCATCTGAGATAAGCAGTAGTTGAATAAACCGATAACTGAGATTCAGTCGGAAAAAGTACATGGGGTTTGGCAGACGGCAAGTGGAAATGGACATCGTTGAGATTAGAATTGAGACCACATATATTTGTGAAATGAATTAGGAAGTGCTTGGGAGGTTTTAGATCTTTTCGCAGATAAGCTTGCTCTATTAGTTTGACAATTCATGGTATATTCAATAGTAAGAAAAAGTGGGTGGCACATGCTGTATGAGGTAATGAAATTTTTGGATATGGCATACACATGTTAAGAATATACCGAGATCCTTGACGTAACGTGGCCTCGACAATGCTCCCCCCCCCCATACACACTACTCGGACTCCCTCCAGTCACTATCTGGCTGAGTAGATGTAGCAAGATTATACACTAGCTGATCCTGAAGCCTTCTAGAGAGTTACCTCAAAAGTTATCAATTATACTGCATGATGGAGGAGATGGGGAAGGGTTGACCGGAACTTAGCTCTAGAGACTAAACATGGGTTTCACCACTTCAAGCCTCCAATAAGCAAAGTGGTTGTAGTGCACCGTTTGATGAGTGTCATCTACCACCAGTCACTAGCAGGTGGCACTTACTCATGTCCAAATTCATTTCATAATCGAAGTGAAGTTTGGTGGGGAGGGGGACAAAGATAAGTAGCTAATGAAATGAAGGTGGGAAACTTGAGTTGATTAACAGATCACAGATGTTTCATTTGCAGAGAACATAAAGACAATTCTGACTCCTTCATACGTAGCTCTGCTACCAAAGTTGTGAAGAGTATAAAAACAATGACAATGTTCTTTTTTTTCTGATTGGTACATACCTTGCTGCGTGTGACTACATGCTGAACACGTTCACCAAAAGATATTCTTATAACTGCCAAGATAGTTCATTCATCAATTAACAGTACATTTTTTTTTCAAATCCTGAAATTTTTTGGGAGACATTTCTGTTGCTTCTATGCACAATTGCAGATAAAGTAATATGTGAAACCCAGATGTTTTACAGTCAGTTTCAGTGCAAACCTACCAGATGCTATTATGAAAGAAGATTGATGTGCAGTGGACATTTTCAAGGAAATAGCTAGTGCAGAAGCTAACTTGGAATACTTGGCATTTCAGCATTTTCTCATACCAGTTCTGAGTTTGAGAGGATATTCAGCCAGAGTCCAAAAAAAAAAAAAAAAAAAATTAAATGCAGATCTCTGTGTGATTAAACTTTGGAAATGCTCTATACAGCAGGGCCATTTTTATAAACAAAATTTCCACTCATTCGTCATTTATTTCTGAATATGGCCAAGTCTGCAACAGTATCTTTGAAGCAGTGATAATCAGTTTGTGTGGTGACAAAAACAGTCCATAAACAGAAAAATATTGGTTTTGTAAATGTTTAATATCAGGGCCAAAGGTTGAGTTTAAAAACACAAGCTTTCTGTTTCTTTTAAAAATTGCAAAATCTGCTTTCGAAAGGCAAAGGTTGGCAGATATGAGAATGATGCCAACAACACTACATCTGGCATCCATCTGAAATAACTGATGGGTGATTTTAGATCATTGAATTATAATTCATAGAGTGCACTGAATGCCTGTACACATTCAACATTAAAGAGTTCAAGCAGTTGTTTTTTTTCCCTTCATATTCAATGTTTTTGTGCTGGTGTACTTGTATGAGGTGATATTGAAAGGTTGAAAATCAGAGATGAATTTGCAAGTACCTGGAATTTTGCCAAGACAAAACAGGAGAGGTCTGTGTTTTTTTTTTTTTGCAAAATTCAAGACATGGCAGCCTCATCAATAAATTTGTCCCTGTAGAGAGATTGTGCAAGTCTCAGTGGATAGAATGTTTCAGCATGGTCAGTGCTTTTTAATAGAACAGACTATATTTACACTCACTCACACACACACACACACACGAAAATAGAAAGGTCACAAGAATTTTTGTTGATGCTACTAAGACCTGATAATTTGAGTTGACAAAATGCTAGTTTTAGGGAGGACGCACAAAGTGTACAGGCTGCATACAAAAAGCCCCTGTGGGTTTTTTGTATGTAGACTGTAGTCATTTTTATGATGGTATAAAGCTGAAGAAAACTGGTTAAAAATTTATAGAATCACAAGACTTGTGTGCTAACTACAGTGGAAACTGGTTAATACAAAATGCACAGGACTTTCACTAATATTTCCTGTTAACCTAATTTTGTGGTAAAATTATTGATGTGGTAAAAGTATGGAGATGAATTGGGGAAACTGGGCATATAGGTAGGGATTGGTTTCGCAGAAAATAATTAGTTGACATGTAGGTACTGCAAAAATCCAAAGTATCACAGTTGCAATAACAAGATACACCTGCAAAGCATTCTCTTTCAAAAATTCTTTCATTGAAGGATGGTAGTTCCACAAATTTGTGTATCGTGACCAAGATGCTTTCCTGAAAAGATAGTAATTCCAGGAATTCGTTTATCGCAACCAAGATTCTTGGGATAGAGGAAACCCTTTCCATGGATACATGCGAGCTGCCATGAGATCAAAAATTCATGAGGTGACGCTTAGATCAGATATCTGCTTGGCTTTCTGTTAGCATTTGTACAAGCACGTAGCCAGCAGCTTAGTTTGTAAGTCACATACATAGCAAGTGAGTGACTGCAGAGGGTTATATCATTGTGTATTGTAAAAGTGTTCGCTAAGATTAAGAGGTTAATTTATTTGTAACATTTTAACATTGATGTTATTTTAAAAAATACCCTTATTTTAAAATTATGGGGAAAAACATCAAATTAAAGAGGGAAAGCTAAAAAAAGAAAATTCCAAGAAAAATGGAAACATTTTATTTTGTGACTGAACAAGAATAATGGTTTTTTGTCTCCTTTATGAACAGCATGTAGCAGTCATGAAGGAATACAACACAGAAGGTCATTATGATACCCATCATGCCATAGAAGGAAAAATTTTGATTCGCTACAGAAAAATTTGAATGCGCAAAAATCTGTTTCGAAAAATTTTTAAACAAAACGAACACTCGATCCTGGCTAGCTATGTAGTCAGTCATGAGATTGCTAAGAAGAGTTAAACCTTTCACAGAGGGTGAATTGTTTATAGTGTATGATGTTGTGGATATTATTTACCCAGATAAAAGTCCACTTTCAACGATATCAGCTTGTCAAATATGACCATGACTCATAGGATCATGGATATTGGTGAAGATATTCAGAAGCAAATACATAAACTTTCAACAGTTTCATTGTATATTTACTTGCACTTGTCATGAGCAGAGATATCACTGACACAGCTGAACTTCTTATATTATTCCATAATGTGTTACAGAAGATTTTACAATTTTTAAAGAGTTACTTTCTTTTGAAAGTTTAAAAGACAGAATTAGAGGACTTATGCACTGGCATAATATCTTTGGGAACACAACGGAAGGAGCACCAAGAATGGTAGGAGAAAAATCTAGATTGGGGTGCATCTTAAATCAAAAGCTGTGGATCACATTGGAGCAAATTTAATTTGTTACCGCTGTATAATTCACCAAGAAGTTGTATTGTTGTGAAGTCTGTCAATGTTATCAAAAGAAGACTTGAACAATCGCCAGTTTAAGATTATTGGAAGATTTTGAGGCTGAATTTGGAGATGTAATATATTTTTCAACTGTTAGGTGGCTAAGTAAAGTAACATATTAAATCAATTTTTCAACTTAGAAAATAATAACCAAATTTCTAAATCAAAAGAACAAAATTATTGTTGAGTTAAACGACGTCAACTGGTTATGTGATTTGGCATTCTTGGTTGACTCATTGAGAACGCTGGGGTTCTAAATATAATTGAAACTACAGGGCAGTAATAAGTTTGTTTCTAATCATTTTGGTTATGTGAAAGCTTCAAACTGAAAAATAAGGTTATTTAAAAAACAAATTGCCATCTTGTAGATGGCAATTTATTCCATTTTGTAGTGTTCTTTCGGATAAATCAACTAAGGTTTATAATATTCTGTAGTCAGAAAAGTGCAAGAAGATCAGTCAGTGTGTATCAGAAGTATTTGACAGGCACTTCTTAGATTTTCAAAATCATGAAAAAGATTAATTATTATTCAAGATCCATTTTCATATTAGCTGGAGAATGCCTCTGTAAGTATTAAATTGGAATTAATTAATCTACAAGAGAGCAACAAAACAGAGGCATCTTATCATGATAAGAGTTTGGTTAATTTTTATAAAGAACTTTCACTAGAAGAATATCCAGAAATATGAAAACGTGGACATTGAATGGATTTGTTATTTGGAAGTACTTATATCAGTGAAAAACATTCTGTACTATTTCATAAACAATTCTAAATTAAGATCCAAATTAATGATCTCAAGCAAAAATCGATTCCATAAATTGCATGCTACAAAGTTAAACTTCATTAAATTTTATAATTTTTTCTTGTAACACTAAAATTCATAAATATTTCTTTGTATTATTTTCGATCATTTAAATTTAGATCATTATTACATTTAATTGTTTTTAATTTTGTTTTACAATAAACATAAAATTGTGTTGCTGTTTTTTGGCAGTTGCCACTGCCAAAAATTTCTAGATGATTACAAAAAGTTGGTAGAGTTTCATCAGCTATTTTTCTTTTTTCTCTGTTTCCAACAGATTTGGAAATTGATACAATTCACGCCATCCTACGTTGCACATAAAAAGCTTTTATTTTGAAATAAATGCTGAAATTTGAGTTTTTGCCTTAATAAGAGTTACATCTTGTACTTGTAAATGTAAGTTCATTGAGTTGAATCTAGTAAATAAATCTGCAAGATAAGCAATATCAGTTTTCATTTTCTTGAGGTCATTACTAAGGTCGTTGTTCCTATCTTCAAAAAACTCTACAACAGTATCAAAGAGGTCATAAAATCTGTTGAGACAGTTGCCTTTTGACAGCCACTGAACCTCGGAGTGAAGTAGCAGTCGTTCAAAATCTTCACTGTTTTGATCACAAAGCTTTCGAAATATACGATCATTCAAAGAATGTGCTTTAATTTTGTATATAGCAGTAATAACAGTTTGTAGAGAATTGTGCAGTTGATCACCAAGTTTTTTCGCAACTAAATGCTGACGGTGAATGACACAATGAACAGTAATAATATTTGGCACAGCATTTTTTAAATAAGCCATAAAACTCTTGTAACGGCCAATCATTGATGGTGCTCCATCCGAGCACCATCAATGCTTGGCAAGTACATTTGTAAGTGGAATATCCCTGTCTTTAAAAATCGCTCCCCTGTCACCCCCTTTCAGGCCTAATGCCCCCATGGATAATTCAAATGGCCCCCGGGGGGCAATATCGCCCACTTTGAGAAGCACTGATCTAAAGGAATGTGAATCGCATAGGAACCCATAACCGGAAACGTCACGGGAAAGTAGTAGCAGAGGCACAAGACAGTAATCAGTGGCAAACATTTATTTGACATAATATTAACAATGGAGTAAGAGATCGATGCATTTCATGATGTTCCAACAGATGCTCGAAGGTTCCACCATGAGACGCGATGCATGCGTGACTCCGACGCAGCATGGATTGGCGGACATGGTCAAACACACCTGGAGTTTCTTTGACAGTAGCAGCAGCGCAGACGGGTCTCTCCACGAGATCCATTTCCGTCTCCACGGGTGGTTCATACACAATTGATATGAGGGCCCCCCCCCCCACAGAAAGAAATCAAGGCTCGATAAATCAGGTGAGCATGGGGCCAGGCAGCGGGTCCACCACGGCCAATCCATCGACGCCCAAAACACCTGTTCAAATGGTCACGAACACATCTTCCATAATGGGCAGGTGCCCCATCATGTTGAAACCAAATGTTGCATCTCACATTTGCTGGAACATCATCAAGTAACCCTGGTAGAACTTGTTCAAGAAAGATCCGATATTTAGCGGAGTTTATGCGGGATGGTAGCAGGTATGGGCCGACTAAGCGGTCACCGACCATACCTGCCCACACATTTATTGCGAAGTGGCATTGTGCTGATTGAATAAGCTTTCACGAGTGAAATAAGCCTCATCTGTGAACAAAACATAGGCTGGAAAATTCAAGTCGTGAACACTTTCTTGGAGAAATCAAGAAAGTGTTGAAGCAAAAGCCACACGTGCAGGGTGATCTTGGGAGAGCAGTAACTGAACCCTTTGGAGATAAAAGGGGTGTAAGGAATCGTCATGCCAGACATGCTGTGCACTGCAACGAGACATCCCTAAGGCAGAGGCAACGGCACGTGTGCTAGTAGTAGGATTATTCTGGATGGCATTCAACACACTTTCTTCCATGGCGGGAGTTTGCGTTGAATGTGGTCTGCCCGAAATACTCTAGTTACCTCTAAATGACCCATAATCAAACAAATTTTGATGCACACGCTCAAACAAACGGTGGTGCAGTACATGTCTGTCTGGGAAGCGTTCTCCATAAATTCGTTGACCAGCTCGTCCATTGCCCTCTGCTAATTCATACACTAGGTGCATGTCTGCCAGCTCACAGTTCGTATATTGATCCGTGCTCAGACTACCGCGCCGTCTACTGACTTACGGTGACGTTTCCATATTTATGGGTTCCTATGCGATTCACATTCCTTTAGATGTTACCTACTTCCCCTATACCAATATTTTTGAGACACCCTGTATGTATAAAATGTATATTTACACATAATATATAATAATGACATTCCTTGGAGGGAGGGGGGAGTGAGAAAGAGAAAGAAATACATATACAGCGTGTTCTATTTTTTAAGTACTTAAAAGCCCTTAAGTATGTTTTATCTTTCAAATGGTCAAGTATAGAAGCATCTTCAAATGAGGGAGGAGGGGAAAAACGTATGTGTGTGTGTATATAGTTCAGTTTATTGCAGACTTCTTTGTATGTGTGTATACAGTTCAGTTTATTTCAAACATCTTTTACCTGCACAAACTGAAAAAAAGCGACACGGCAAATAGGTTGCATGTTCACAAACAGGGATTTGTTTTTTGTCCGAAAACTGGTGAACAGAGTGCATTGTGTGTGTTGGAGCAGTGTCTTGATGGAGCATCAAATCATCTTTCCATAATCCAGTTCTCTTCCTTCAAATTTGTTCATGCAACCTTGTCAGAACTTCCAAGTAGTATATTTGGTAGGATCTATTCAGAAATAATTCTTTAGTATTGAAGAAAACAAGAAGCATGGTTTTCATATTTGATTTTGACATTCTTGCCTTTTTTAATCTGTGGAAATTTTTGCCTTCCATTGTATTGACTGTCTTTTAGTTTCTGGGTCATACTGGAACAGCCAACTTTCATTGCAAGTAATTACAGTACTCAGTAAGTGTGAATCTTCAGTTTTTTTTTTTTTTTTTTCAAAACATATTCACAAACTTGTAATCGTCTCATTGTTTGATCTGCATTCAAAAATTTTGGCATCATCTTGGCACACACTTTTCTCATGCCTAAATTTTCAGTGAGAAAATTTGTCTGTTTCTTTCTCCGTATTGAGTTCTGATGCAACTATTCTGATACTTAACTGACGATCGCTTTCAATCATTGTCCTTATCCAGTCCAAATGTTCATCAGTTTTCATGGACACCAGGTGGCTTGTTCATTTATCATTTTCCACATTCTCTCTTTCTTCTAAAAATATTTTATGCCATATTCAAATGTGTGCAAACTCTTGACAGAGTATCATCCTAATAAACTTGATGTAACAACTCACAGGTGCCTCCATAGCCAGGAGGGAAGGAGCAGCACTACGTAGCACACGCTTCTTGATTAGTCCGGGATTCAAGCCCATCACCACCAAATACAGAGGATGCGGAAAGGTCAGGGAATGACCACCACATATTCCTGGAGCAATATGGCCTTATTTGCTAATGCTCCTAAAAAAAAAAAAAAAAAAAAACCAAAAAAATAACGACTCATAACTTTCCGTTGGTGTTTTATTTAGTCCTGTTAAAAACTTTGAAGTTGATTTGTTGTTCAATCCTTTTGTCTGTTATTTTTCTGGCAAACTGCAAAACTATGAGGTAATGAAAACCTGTCTCACTGCAAAGCTAATGAGCATGTTGGAATGTAACTTTGCACACAACCAGGGAAAGGTTCAAGGTCAATTGCTGTGCCCCCTGTTTCACAGGTATTATTTGAGCAGCACTGAAACCTGTCACTTTTGTTTATCTGTACTGCCTGTGGAAATGTTTACAGGCAGGGGAACCCTACTCTCTGCATCTTATATTGGCTAATTACAGCTTCGGTTGAAGTGCAAATTAGAAAATTCCTCCAAGGTGTAATTAGTCATATAAAAATATATAAAAACTAGTTTTCATCAGATTATGATGATCAGAACTTTGGTGTCTACTTCAATTTGCCTTAAAATTCTCAAAAACTTAAGTGGAGATTAATTATTAAATTTGAAATTTTTTAAAAAAATTTTCAAGTATTAACAGTAAAGCAATTTACGGTCTTTGTATTAATTTTTTAAATAGATTTTATTGAATATGTGATTTTTTTTTTTTTTTTTTTTAATTTTAGGGAAATGAAATTAAGAAGAATATTAGAAAATTTAGTGGGTTTCCGTTCAGTAAAGATTCTGCAGACTATGAAAAGAAGAAATCTTATTTGGATAAGTAAGTTTTTGTCGTTATAATTTTTCTCTTCATCAGATTGGATAATAAGATGGAGCTTATAATTTATTATTAGTAGAATTAGCTTGATTTTATTATTCAAGCCCTTTTTATTTGTAAAATCTACAACAAAGATAATGTATAAAATAAGTTCATCTTGTAATGAACTGTTTTGCTATTATCACAACCATGCAAATTGAGTTGGTTCTCAAAATTAGAGAAAGAATAAACCGGGGTCCGTCCTTGATGCTGTGACTACCAGTAGTAACAGCTAAGGCCCTGCATTCAGGTCCAACTTATGGATCAAGTGTATTATTTTTGGCAAACTGTGATCATTTTTAAATAGGCAGGTCCTTTGCTTGTGTCTTCGTGCTTGATCAACCTCAGTAAGCCATAGTTTTTCCAGAAAATCTGCTAAGGTTGTTGAATAAGAATAAATAAAATTGAAATTGGGTTCCAAATCTGTGGCTTACACAAAAGCCCACAATACTTGTAAAGGAGTTAAGTCTAAGCATATTTTGAGAATCTAGGATTAGGAAACTATCCATTTATATACCAACATTGTATTTTATGGTGTCTTTCCATAGTTATTGGCTGCAACTATTACATGGATGGTTTTTATTGCATCTTTTTCTAAAGATAAAGCCCAACTGAAATGAAGAAAATAGAAGAATGTTAATGAAAAAAGTGAATATACAGTAAACTCGCTAATCTGATTACAGTTCATCCAGATGTTGGATGATCCGGATCGAAATATAAAAAATTCTGTTCACAGTTCGGTACTTTGAAAAACACACGGGATTTAGGAAGGCAGATGAGTAACTTTCACTGCACAGAGAGAGACGGAACATACATTACATTGTCTTGCATGTTGTTTAGTATCGTTGTTGATTCTGAGTAGGACGGATGTTACTGCCTATATCGCTTCATTTGTGTACTTCTTTATACGTATTACAGTTTAAAAGTTTAAATATTTTATCTAATTATGGGTTCTAAAGAATTAAAAAGTGAAATAAAAAGAAAACACTTTACTTTAACTATCATTAACAAGTTCAAAGTGATAGAACAACTTGAAAATGGTGTTCCTTTAAATAAAAAAATTGCTGAAGAATTTCAGCCAACACGCAGTGTCAGATATTAAAAAAGAATCTATAAAGACATTTCCTTTAAAATTCAATGTGATAAAAGCAGTCTATCAAATGATAAAAAGCAGTGATAAAAAGGAGTGATAAAAGCAGTCTATCAAATACAGACATTAAAAAAAGCCAAAAGAAGTGTTGCTGCATTTAAGTGGTGTTCACAAAACAATTAAGTGGCATTCGCCAGTGCCACCTGATAAATGTATAAAAAGACAATGCATTTATCCATATATCGATGGATAAATGTATTTTGTCTTTTTATAGTTTTTAAATAAAGGCTCTACAGTGATTTATTTATTTTATTTATTTATTTATTTATTATTATTATTTTTTTTTTATTATTATTATTTTTTTTTTTTTTTTCAAATTTATTTTTTATTAAATTTTATTAAATTTCGCTTAATCCGAATGACCTCCCCATTACTCTGGATTAATGAGGGTTTACTGTACTTGATTTCTTCTTGTAATGTGTTTAGGTTTCTTGGTCTCAAATTAACATTTTATAGTTTTTGTTTCGTGTGTCACACCAAATACCTCCCTTTTCAAAAACCAATAGTAAACTGCCATCAAGTTTATGTTCCATCTTCCCTTGCACCCTCTGTTATTCTTTATTTTTCCATTAAATTTGATTGGATAATATGGTATGGTCACAAAGGAAATGGATGCAAAAAAATAATTTTGATATCATATACTTGGATTTCAGAAAAGCTTTTGATACTGTTGCACATAAAAGACTGCTGTAAAAATTGAAGTAGTGTGGTATTAAGGGCAAGTTGCTGCTATGTATAAAGGGATGGTTGAGTGGGATAAGACAGAGTGGTAATCAATGGACATTGCTCTTCATAGACTAATGTTATTTGGTGGAGCCCCCCAGGTTTCGGTGTTGGGCCCATTGTTGTTTTCTGTATTTATCAACGATACTGATGAAGGCATATCAGGCTTAATGTCCAAGTTTGGCAGGATTGTTAATGACAGTATGCTACAGCAACAGGACCTAGAAAAGTTGGGCTGATGTGCTGAGAGGTGGCAATTGAAGTTTAACATTGACAAATGCAAAGTATTACATATGGGTAACAGTAACCCCCTTAGTAATGTACCAACTGTGCAGTACTGTACTCTGGGTAGTGGAGAATGAAGAAGACCCCCAGGTGTTTTTCATTCTCCACTACCCTTAACTGTACAATCAAATATGAAGTTCTCTGAGCAATGCAGACAGGCTCCCAGGACAGCTCATGTGGTTTTGTCAATAATACACAGGAATTTTGTTAGCGGGGATGAGGAAGTGATTATCCTAATGTATAAGGCAATGGTCAGGCCACATCTTGAGTGCTACATACAGGTCGGGAGGCCTCATTCTACGAAAGATATGGAGCTCCTGGAACAAGTACAGGGAAGGGCAATGAGACTGGTGAGTGGAACAAAGGGGTGCTCTTACCAAGAAAGGCATAAGTTCTGCGAATTGCAGTATTGGGAGACCAGAACCTGTGAGGTAACATGATTGAAGTGTTTAAGGCTTTGAATGGATTGAGCAAGCTCAATGCTGATGGGATTTTTCCTCTTTCTCGGACCGCATGCATGAAAGGGCACAAATTGAAATTGAGGAAAGACAGTTGCAGAATAGATGTGCAGAAGTTTGTCTTTAGCCAGCAGGTGGTTGATTGTTGGAACAAACATCCATCTGTTGTGCAAGTTGATAGCTTAAATAAATTCAAGGAAGCACTAGACAAACTATTGGAGGAAATGAATAGGTGAAATGGGAGGTGGTTTTTTTTTTTTTTTTAAGCTGATGCTGTATAAGCTGCTTTCTTCTATCATTTGCCACTGCTAATGATAAAGTTAAACCGCAATTAAAGTGAAATAAATAAAAGAATATTTATAAATGATTGCTAAAAATTTTGAATATTTAGCCAGAATATTTTTATTTTATTGCAATGGTTATAAAATTCTATTGGAATTCTTCACCTAATTGCTCTGGGGAGAAAAAACAAAAAAAAAATTTATAAAAAAGTATAGTAGACTTTCCATTATTCAGGATTATTGTGAAATATTGTAATTATTTGGATGATTTGTGAAATGAAAGAAAAAAAACTTAAATTTCAGACTGTGAATTTATTTACATAATATAATGTATTCATATTTATAATAGCAGAAGATTTGACATAATTTAATATAAACAGTTTTTTGAAATAGGAAAGCAATGAATTTTCCTTTCCTTTGGTTTACTTTCTTGTGAGCCATATGCATATTTTGGAGCAGCATCTTTACATCAAGAGTTGCATGTCCTTAAAAAAAAAAAAAAAAAAAAAAAAAAAAAAGTGGGTAATGTGATTCCTTCCCCACTTTTTTTTTTTTTTTTTTTTTTTTTTTTAATGTTTATTGTTGAATTGAAGTTTCTGTTCAATTAAAAAAGGAGTCCTTTTCCATTTTAGCATGATGGATGCGTACAAGTTTAAAGATACTTGGAGGAAAAATGGTAAAATTAGCCATACAATAATAAAAATGAAGGTGTACTGAAATATGACTAGATTGAGCTAGTAGGTAGAAAGCAAAGTGAACAATACCTGCAACAGATTCCACCTGTTTTTGTTATCTTACTCAAAGTGGCTTAGACTTCAATAGGTCATGAGATCCTAGTTAATCTGCCCAACTGGATATTCAAGAGTCCACTATATATATGTGTGTGTGTGTTAGTACAAGAAACAAACTTTCAACTCATCTTGCATCATTCATTTTAAAAATTTATTTAGTATATTTTCACATTTGGCATGTTTTCATATTCTTTAAGAAGACATGTACAATTTTTCTAAAGCAGTCCATAGTTCTCTTTGTGGTCACCTGAAGTTAACTTTCTTATATGTGGCCCACCAAAAATGACAGCCTTAAGTTTGAATCATATAGTTTGGAAATTGATTTCAGAGACTTAAAGCAGTTACCATCATTTTACATCACAAAAATTTGTTTTTAATACAAATATATCAAGATTTTTCATTTTATTTAAAGTTCATTAAAATCTTGAAACTTAAGGTGTTAGTTTTTTGTGGAAAACTTGTGCAATGCTTATGGAAAACTGATAAAAAATACTCCTCAAATCCTTTCACATTGCTTGATTAACCCTAATTGGTGAGTATGAAGGTGTCTCCTTGGTCAGAGAGTTGGCTGTTTCCATTTCTAGAGGTGATGTGCAACTGTAGAAATTTAATTACACAATTCACTTATTTTATATATATTTTTTCCCACCTGTTTTATTTTTATTTTTATGATTTTGTTTTTGTTTATTTCTTAGAGTTAACCTTGTCAAGTATGACACTAATTGTTGTAATAATTTGCTCCTTTAGTTTTTTTTTACTACAATAGTGCGAATAAATTTATTGTTTTTATACATCTTTTAATCCCATAACCTCTGACTCTGGTTGCCTATGCCACTGTTCTGTTGGTTAGAGTGTATGAACAATGCACAAACCTTGGAAAATATTTTTAAGAGGCATAAAACTATTAATTACTTATTGAAGATGATTAAAATGCAATTTCAAAAAATATTGAATATAGAAAACCTATAACTATTATTATATGCTTTTAGACATGGTATGATAAAATCTATTTTTTCTATTGATGTGGCACAATTTCCATTAGCAAGTAAGTGCTTTGAATTGGGCTCTGATGTCAGGTATTTTATTTTCAGCTGTCTGGCATATACATAAAAGCCAGTTGTAAAGTTCTTCTCTTGGTTTGTATGCAGACATAGATCTGCATTCTCACATATGAATAACTTCTCTTCTAGCTTTTATGTAGTTGCAATATAAAATTCATTTTCTTGACATCCCCGTCATTTCTTTGGATATTATATTGGCATTTATGCCACAAGATTTATAACGTTATAAAATATATGAACAGACAATCTCTGCGAACCAGATTTTACAGAATATGTCGTGGCAGTTTGGTCCACATCGTGAATTCCATCTTTTGCATTATTTTAAAATAATTTCTGTATTTTATTTTGAGTCATTGCCAGTGAAAACTGATGACTGTAGAGCACTTAGCAGAGGAATGCTCTTATTTGTTTTCCCATGATAAACAGTTAGTGTGTGCCCATTATTTTTAAAATGGCTGTTTCATATAACTGACACTTTTCTTTGTAAAATGTGGACATTTCTTCCTAGAACAATTCCTTGTATTTCCTACTATAATATTGTTAATTGCTAATTTTTTTCTGTAATTTTCTTTAACATTTCTATCTTTCTTGTTATAAGGTGTTAAAACCTGCATTACTACATTTTTGGTGGTTGATCAAATGAGGATATTTCATCTTTAACTAAATATGGAAAACCTTGCAAAGGTACTTAGAATTATATGTAGATCATTCACCTTCATTAGCATTTTCAAGAGCCAGAAAAGATCTGCTAGCCAAATTACTTTTGGTAGAATTTCCTCTGCATTGACATTGTGCATTAACTTCCCAAATATTGACTGGAACTTGTGGGTTGATCACTCACATACTAGTCAGACTTTTGTGGATTTATTGGATGATTGTTTTCTGCAGCAGCATGTTCGAGAGGCAACCAGAGAAGAGTAATACTCTTGATCTGGTTATCAGCAGTGATCATTCATGTATTAAGAATTTGCAGATAAAGGAACCACTAGGTGGCAGTGATCACAGTGTACTGATGTGGGATTTACTTAAAGATTTAATTACCATCAAGGGTAAAGGAAAGAGTTTTTGCTTCCGTAAAGGTGAGTACAGTGATCTCAGAAAGTTTTTAAATTCTGTACAGTGGGATCAACTGACAATGTTACCAACAGTAAATTGTAAGTGGGAAGCATTCAAGGAATTAATCGTGGATGCTACTTAAAGTTTCATACCTATTAAGAAGTATTGTTCAAGGTTTAGGCCTAAATGGTTATCAAATGAACTAATGAGACTCATAACAGAGAAGAAAAATGCATGGGATGCATATAAATTATCAAGCGACTCAGAAGCCTATGGCAGATATAAGCTAGTCTGTAATCAGGTCGCAAAGGCAGATTACGAGAAATTCTTGGCAAAAGATGCTGAGAAAAACAGCAAGGATTTCTGTACTTATATAAACTCTAAAAGGAATGGGATGAATCTGATTGGTCCACTTGACATCGATGGTTCGACTGTTGATGATCCTGCTCAGATAGCAAACAAACTGAATGAGTATTTTGCATCTACATTCACACATGAGGAATTATTAAGGTTTGAAAATGGCAGAAGGTTATCAAATTGTAGCAGGATACGTAATTATTTTGTAATAACTGAGAGCAAAGTGGAGGAGAAATTGTTGAAGTTAAACATAAGAAAAGCACCTGGGGTGGATGGGATCTATCCAGTTATATTAAAGGAGGCAGCAAAGCAACTAAGCAAACCCTTAGCCATAATTATGAGAGCATCCTTGGACTCAGGGGAGGTTCCCACAGACTGGAGATGTGCAAATGTGTCCCCAATTCACAAAGGTGGATCGAAGGGTGACACGAGTAATTACAGACCAGTTAGTTTAACTTCTGTTCCGGGTAAAATAATGGAGTCACTGGTTAAAGATGCATTGCAGGATCATCTAGACAAGACTGCAGCAATAATTCACACAGCATGGGTTTGTTAAGGGAAACTCTTGTCTGACAAATTTGATTGGTTATTATGATGTGGTTACAAAGGAACTGGATGCAAAAAATAATTTTGATATCATATATTTGGATTTCAGGAAACTTTTGACACTGTTGTGCATGGAAGACTATTGTCCAAATTGGAGCAGAATGGTATTAAGGGTAAATTCTACAATGGATAAAAGGATGGTTAAGTGGGAGAAGACAGAGGGTGGTAATCAGTGGGTGCTTCGCTTCGTGGACTAAAGTTATTAGTGGAGTCCCACAGGGTTCAGTGTTGGGTCCACTGTTGTTTTGTATATTTATCAATGATATTGATGAAAGTATACCAGGCTTAGTGTCGAAGTTTGCAGATGATACAAAGGTTGGCAGGGTTGTTAATGACAGTAATGTCACCTTGACAAATGCAAAGTACTGCATATGGGTAGAAGTAACCCGAGCGAAAAGTACCAGCTGTGTTGGTACTACACTTAAGGTTGTAGAAAATGAAAAAAACTGGGAGTAATTGTGTAGTCAGATATGAAGTTTTCTGAGCAATGACAAAACCCCATGACCTGCCAGGGCAGGTCATAAGGTTTTGTCAATGATATATAGGAATTTTGCTAGCAGGGAAAAGGAGGTGGTTGTCCCTCTGTATAAGGCTATGGTCAGGCCTCACCTTGAATACTGCATACAGGTCTGAAGGCCTCATTTTAGGAAGGATGTAGATTTGCTTCAGCGTGTACAGAGAAGGGCAACAAGATTGGTGAGGGGAATGGAGGGATCCTCTTACCAAGAGAGGCTTAAGTTCTGCAAATTGCAGTGGCTGGAGACTAGGCACCTGAGCGGTGATCTGATTGAGGTGTATAAGGCCTTGAGTGGATTGAGCACGCTGAATTCTGATGGGATCCTTCCACTTGTTCAGATTGCAAACCTAAGGTGGCATAAATTGAAATTGAGGAAGGACTGATGTAGAATAGATGTGCAGAAATTTGCCTTTAGCCAGCGGGTGGTTAATTGCTGGAACAAACTTCCATCTGTCGTTGTGGAAGTTGATAGGTTAAATAAATTTAAGGAGGAACTGGACAGGCATTTGGAGGGAATGGTGTGATTTTTTTTTTTTTTTTTTGGCTGATGCTGCATAAGCTCATACACTTGCTTGCTTGCTTGCATCACATGCCACTACTACTACTACATTGTAGAGTAGATATCATCTTTCAAAGGCACAAAGGATGATATTGTTGGCACTAATGACATTAAGAGGAGACCTGCAGACTTAACAAGTACAGATCAATGTTGAAAAAACGTCGAGAGTTAGGATGAAATTTGAAAGTGTGCAATTCTGCCCAGACATGATAGGAGGGACTATACGATGAGAGTCTTGTCAATGAATTCCGTCCTGAAGAGATTGTGCAAAGTTCACAGGGTAGAATTTTTCTCAGAGTGGTCTGTACTTGTTAAAGGAGAGATTGTTTCTACAGGGATGGGATACACTTAAATAGAAAGGGTGCAAGAATATTTGCTGATGCCATTGAGGCATTGTTAGATTGGTCGGGAAAACTGCTAATAGATTAACAGTAGCCACAGGCAGAGATGAAAGTGATTCTTGCACTACATCTGTTGAAATGAGCAGTAGTGTGCAAAGCGAGATGCTGGGGATTTTAAGGACTGCTGAGAGTCATCATATAAATACGTGGGTTGTGTTAGGGTAACTAAGAGTAAGAATAGGTGCATATACACTAATTCTATGAGTATAGTAAATAAAATTTGATGAATTTGAGATGCTGCTGAAGACATCAAAGGAGGATATTGTTGGCATATCAGAGACATGTCACACAGAGATAAGGAATTCAGAGTTTGAATTTGGGCAGTACAATGTGTACAGAAAGGATAGATGCTGTTAGTTAAGAAACATATAAAATCTAAAGGAAGTGTATTCAGTTGACAGTGCAGTGTTTAGTTAAGTTTGGTGTGACATAAGCACTGAGAAAGCAAAGTTAAGAGTAGGAGTGTGTTTCAGACTAATGACTCGTACAACGAACAACTCTACAGAGAAATAGTGGACCAGTAAATCAGATTGTCTTTTAATGGGAGATTTTTAACATCCCTCATATAGATTAGAACTTGTGAGTTGGTCACACACTCTAGCAGGACTTTTGTGGATTTATAGGAGAATTGTTTTCTACAGCAGCATG
This sequence comes from Mastigoproctus giganteus, assembly GCF_048544385.1. Lineage (NCBI taxonomy): Eukaryota > Metazoa > Arthropoda > Arachnida > Uropygi > Thelyphonidae > Mastigoproctus > Mastigoproctus giganteus. Next base: position 100,970,613 of record NC_143579.1, read on the forward strand.
TTCGAAAAGCAACCAGGAAGTAATACTCTTGATCTAATTATCTGCATATAAAGGAACCACTAGGTGGCAATGATCATAGTGTAATGATGATGAATTTACATAAAAATGTAACTACCATCAGGGGTAAAGGGGAGGGTTTTTCTTTCGTAAATTTGGCTACAGTGGTCTCAAACAGTTTTTAAATTCTATACAGTGGAACCAACTGATGATGTTACCATCACTAAATTCTAAATGGGAATCGCTCAAGGTATTAATCTTGGAAGCTACTATACTTTTCATTCTGATTAATAAATACTGTTCAAAGTATAGGCTTAAGTGGATGTCAGATGAACTAATGAGATTCATGGCAAAGAATAAAAATGCATAGGACGTACATAAATTATCAGGAGACACAGGTGCCTATATAAGATAGTCTGTAACGAAGTGACAAAGGAGGTTACACAAGCAAAGACATTAAGAGAAATCTTTGGCAAAGGATACAAAGAAAAACAATAAAGACTCTGTAAACTCTAGAAGGAAGGGGAAGATCAAATTGGTCCACTTGATATCGATTGTTGATTCTGCTCAGATGCTGACAAACTGAATAAGTATTTTGCATCTACATTCGCACATGAGGAGTTATTCAGGAGGGGAATGCCAGAAGTGTATCAAACTGGCAGGGAGTTAAATGAATTTGTAATAACTGTGAACAAAGTGGAGGAGAAATTGCTGAAGTTAAACATAAGGAAGGCAAGGTGAATTGAATCTATCCAGTTGTATTAAAAGAGGCAGCAAAGGAAGTAAGCAGGCCCTTGGCCATGATTATGAGGGCATCCGTGGATTCAGAGGGATCCCCACAGACATGTGCAAATGTTTCTCCAATTCACAAAGGTGGATTTAAGGGTTACATGAGTAATTACAGACCTGTTAGTTTAACTTCTGTTCCAGAGGAAAATAATGGTGGCACTGTTTAAAGAAACACCGCAGGATCATCTAGACAAGACTGCAGTTATAGTTCAGACACAGCATGGGTTTATAAAGAAAAAGTCTTATGTCAAATTGGTCTGACAAATGTCTGACCAATTTGATGGGATACTATGATGTGGTCACAAAGGAACTGGATGCAAAAAATAATTTTGATATCATATACTTGGATTTTAGAAAAGCTTTTGATACTGTTGTGCATGGAAGACTACTGTACAAGTTGGAGCAGTATGGTATTAAGGTTACTACATTGTTGGTTACTACAAGTTGCTACATTGGATTGGATGAAAGGATGGCTGAGTGTGAGAAGACAGAGTGATAATCAATGGACACTGCTGTTCATTAGTGGAGTTCTCCACTAATGTTATTAGGGGTTCGTGTTGGACCCATTGTTGTTTTCTGTATTTATGAATGATATTGATGAAGGTATATCAGGCTTAATGTCCAAGTTTTCAGATGACATGACTAAAAACCAATAATCCAGGAAAAATGCATGTGCTAGTGGCAGTTATCACGACAAAACGAACTTAACAATAAGCTTCGAAGTATCAAGCAAAATCTTGAGCAATGGCCTTCCAGCTTCAGTTCAATCCAACAAGAGGAGGTAATATTGGCTTGTCTGTGAATAGCTCACACAAATATCACTCATAGTCATCTCTTAAGAAGGGGGGAGATCCACCGTTGATGGGGGACCCCCTCTTAAGAGATCACTGTAACACTTTGCTTTCAGTGCAGCATATCCTTGTCAAATGCAAGAGAATGCCAGAATGTCTTCACTCCAACAACAGCAGAAGACTCCCTTACCTTTACTTTGCTTTTGGGTCAAAAAACAAGTCTAGCATTTTTACATTTCTCAAAATGATTAATGTATACTAGGTTTAATAGACTAATATATTTGAAATTGCAGCAGACTCAATTTACCGGGATCGGATTAACTGGGACTCTTCAAGATTCCAAATTTAAAAAAAAAAAAAAAAAAAAAAATATATATATATATATATATATATATATATCATAAAATTCAAGTAATAAATAGAATAGGCATAAACAGATGTTTTGCAAGATGTAAATAAGTGAAAAGTGGCATTATAAGTCATCATTAAGAGTTTAGTGTGCTTATTATCTTGCAACCCTCGCTGTCATCACAACCGTCTCTCAACAAAAAAAAAAGAGAGAGAGAGAGAGAGACACCAAATGTTTAGTTTGTTCTAGTGTGTTGCGTTGATTGTTGTTTTCCATTATACTGCAAAAGGACAAATCTTGTTTCGTTTTGAATGTCAGGGATATCTGAATTCCCCCCCCCCCTATAGAAATCACAAATGTAAGAGTTGTGCTTTCATTTAAACAAAACCTTGAAATTATTCAAAAGTTTGAAAATGGTGCATCCGTTAAATCTCTAAAGAACCATTATAATGTTTCGGACCAAAACGTGCACAACATTGTAAAAAATAAACAGAAGCATCATATTGGACATGCAAGTAGTGCTGGGCAAGTTCTTTATCTACCGACATACTTTTTACATAAGTTGCTAAACATTTTTCGATACAGCAAGTCCCTGACTTAAGTAGCTTCAGACTTACGTTACGTTATTTATATGACTGAAGATTTCGTTTGAAGGGGACACACATTTCATCATAATGTAAAAACTCACAGAATTCCAGCTATCGGTATTATCACAAATAGAATAAGATCGAGTTTACTCCATTTATAATTATTTGCACTAACAGAAAAGCCCAGTAACCTGGAAAGTGCAAATTGTTTTGATTGTTTTATGGCAGTCACCTCCAGAAATGTGCTTTAGTAAAATGTGTGGAGTGATAATAGTGAGTTTTCGCCTTAACCCTGTGAAGTTCTTTTCAGAAAATTTCATTTTGACTGTTATCATGGTGCCGACTAAGAGAATAAGTGACAGTAGTACTAGTAAGTCTATCAAGAAATGGAAAGCGATCGAGTTGGATCAGAAAATTAAAATAATAAGGATGTATGAAAATGACCAAACATTAACCACTATTGTGCGTAATTCAGATTTGTCAGTGGCAACAGTGAACACAATAGAGGAGAAAGACAGAATATGAGAAGTGGTAGGCACCAATGAAGGTCAACTATAATAACCAAGGCTACGAAATACATATCAGTTTTTACAGTACAATAACATGCATTTTTTCTTCCTTTTATGTTTTCTTTTCTTATGTGCCACTCTGGCTACTTCACCGCTTCCCCAGATAAAGTTTTTAATTGAACTAATTAAAAATATGTACTGATAACTATTTTTCTTCATTCTTCTGAGGATATGTGATTTTTGTAATTTTGGCATATCAAGAATATAGTAGCAATATTTTATTAGTCATCCCGAGTTACGCAAATCTCTACTTACTTAAGAAGTCCTGGAACTAATCTCTTTCGTATGCCGGGTACTTACTGTATTTTTTGGATTAACCGGGAATATTTTTTTACAATCTATCCTGGGAAATCAAGAGTCTACTGTATCTCTATTTGACGAAAAATAGTGTACATGCAGTACATATGGTGCACTATGGCCATACGTGTTGATGCGCATAATAAATCCTCAAACAAACATACAAGCATACGATACAATACAATGGTTGGTAAGGTTATTAATGACAGTAAGAACGGTACACTACTGCAACAGTAATAGTAATAGAGGCATGTGATGCAAGAAAGCAAGCGTATGAGCTTATGTAGCATCAGAAAAAAAATCACACAACTATTCCCTCTAAACGTTTGTCCAGTTCCTCCTTGAATTTATTTAAGATATAAATTTATTCCAGCAATTAACCACCCGCTGGCTAAAGGCAAATTTCTGCACATCTGCTCTACAACTGTCTTTCCTCAATTTGAATTTATGCCCCCTTAGGTTTATAATCTGAGCAAGTGGAAGAACCCCATCAGAATTCAGTGTGCTCAACCTGTTCAAGGCCTTATACACCTCGATCAGATCGCCCTGCAGGTGCCGTCTTCAGCCACTGCAATTTGCAGAACTTAAGCCTCTCTTGGTAAGAGGATCCCTTTATTCCCCTCACCAATCTTGTTGCCCTTCTCTGTACATGCTCAAGCAAATCTACATCCTTCCTAAAATGAGGCCTCCAGACCTGTACACAGTACTCAAGGCGTGATCTGACCATTGCCTTATACAAAGTGATAATCACCTCCCTTTTTCCTACCAGCAAATTTCCTGTATATCACTGACAAAACCCCATAACCTGCTCTTGCAGCCTGTCTGCATTGCTCAGAAAACTTCATATCTGACTGCACAGTTACTCCCAGTTCTTTTTCATTTTCTACAACCCTAACACACACAGTTGGTACATTCCTCTGGGGTTACTTCTACCCATATGCAGTATTTTGCATTTGTCAATGTTAAACTTCAGTTGGCACTTCTCAGCCCATCTTCCCAAATTTTCTATATCCTGTTGCAGTAGCACACTGCCATTACTGTCATTAACAACCCTGCCAACGTTGTATCATTTGCAAACTTCGACACTAAACCTGATATGCCTTCATCAATATCATTGATAAATATACAAAACAACAGTGGGCCTGACACCGAACCCTGTGAGACTCCACTAATAACATTAGTCCACGAAAAGCAGCGTCCATCGATTACCTTCCTCTGTCTTCTCCCACTCAACCACCCTTTTATCCATTGTAGCAACTTACCCTTAATACCATTCAGCTCCAATTTGTACAGTAGTCTTCCATGTGCAACAGTGTCAGACGCTTTCCTGAAATCCAAATATATGATATCAAAAAACAGGAAATAGAAATGTTGAGCAGATGGGCTTGGGAGGTGGCAACTGAAGCTTAATTGAGAAATTCAAAGTACTGCATATGGGTAGCACTAACCCCAGAGTAAAATACTAACTGTGCAGTACTGCACAGTTAGTACCGCACAGTTAGTATGTTACTAACTGTGCGGTACTACACTCAGGATAGTGGAGAATGAAAAAAACCTTCGGATAATTGTGCAGTCAGGTGTGAAGGAGCAGCAGTGCGTAGCACACGCTTCTTGATTAGACCGGGGTTCGAGCCCGTCACCACCAAAAATGGGATGACCTGCGAGACTTCTTTTCTTCTTATCCTTTGGTCGGATTACTGTTTCAAAGCTTCTGATGTCAACGTTTGCTCAGATCGTGTCAGTGAAATTATTCTTGCAGGAATGGAATCCTTTATCCCACACTCCACTTTAAAATCTCATCCTTGATCTAAACCTTGGTTTTCCAATAAATGTGCTACGGCCGTTCAGGAGAAGAATGTTGCATATCGTAATTGGCTTGTTTCCAATTCTTCAGTTTCGTTTTCTGCCTACACCAAAGCTCGCAATAATTGTAAAGCAGTTATTAATCAGTCCAAACTAGAGTTTGAACAGGCTAAGAGTAGAAAACTTGCTTCTTGCCCTAATGGTAGCTGAGCATTCTGGTCTCTTGCCGAAGCTATTGGCCGCAACTTTTGTCTATCTCTGCTCTCACCTCTGTCAAAACCAGATGGCTCTGTTGTCACTTCAGCCAAGGAAAAGGCTGACCTGCTGGCATCCCATTTTTCTTCCAACTCATGTATTAATGATCTTGGTAAAACACCTCCCACCATTCCCAACCTGCTCCGTTCAATGCCTCCTGTGGTCTTTCGTCAAAAGGATGTCAGAAGGATTTTTATGATTCTTGAAGCTAAGAAAGCTCCAGGTCCTGATGGTATTTCTCCACTTGTTCTCAAAAACTGTGCTCCTGAAGTTACTCCTATTCTTTGCCGCCTTTTTTCACTTTCTTATTCCAAAGGTGTTTTTCCTTCTGCTTGGAAATTTGCTCATATCCAGCCAGTTCCTAAAAAGGGTGACAAATCTTTCCCATCCAATTATCGTCCCATTGCAATTACTTCTACTCTTTCTAAAGTAATGGAGAAATCAATTAACCACCAACTCTTAAACTACCTAGAAACCTTCTGTCTGATCAAAGATTGCCAGTACGGATTCCGTCAGTGTCGATCCACTGATGATATTCTGGCTTATGTTACCCATTTATGGACTAATTCAATGGAAAGGTTTGGTGAAACACAAAGCTTCAACATCTCGAAGGTTTTTGATCGTGTTTGGCATAAAGGTCTTCTAAACAAGCTTCCATCTTACGGTTTGCCAACTGTTTTTAGTAATTGGTTATCCAGTTTTCTCTCTGATCGCTCACTGAGGGTGATGGTAGATAGCTCTCTGTCTTCTAACTTCTCCACTAATGCCGGTGTCCTCCAAGGTTCAGTTCTTTCCCCCACTCTTTTCCTCTTGAATATTAATGACCTTCCATTGACTGGAAATCCTATCTATATTTTTGCCAATGATAGCACATTGCATTCCACTTTCCATTTTGAGAAACCTTGTCCTGCTCAATCAGCTTCAACTTCTCGAAAATCTGCTACCAATTCCTTAAATGCTGATCTTCAGGTAATTCTCCAGTGGGGCAAAGACAACTTAGTTGATTTCAACCCTTCTAAAACTCAGTCTTGTCTTATATCTCGCAAAAAGGATTCTTCTGCTCCTATGCTTATCTTTGGTGACACTCCGATTTCTAGGCAAATGATATATCTCTTTTGGGGATTAACCTGACTTCTAATCTCTCTTGGCACAAGCACATTACAAATATTGCTTCCTCTGCATCTAAAAAACTTGGTTTTCTCTTTTCGCTTTCGGCGTTACTTTTCTTCCAAACAGCTGCTCACTCTGTATAAATCGCAAATCCTCCCTGCCATGGAATATTGTTCCCACATCTGGGGTGGTGCCCCCAAAACCTCTCTCAGGCTTCTTGATTCCATTCAGAAGAGGGCATTTAGGTTAATTAATGATTCATCTCTAACAGAGTCTCTCCACTTGCTTTCTCATAGACGCGCACTGTTTCTGCTGCATGCCTCTTCTACAGATATTTCCATGGGCACTGTTCTTCTGAATTGGCTTCTATAATTCCCGCTCTCTTTTTCAAAACAATCCGAACACATGCCGCCACCAGCCAATATCCATTTACTGTCCAACTTCAAACCCACTGAACCAACTTTCCATCTTCCTCATTTATTCATTCAACTGCCGTTTTCTGGAACAACCTTCCTTCATATGTATTTCCTGAAAATTACAATCTACAGGAGTTCAAGTCTAATGTCAACAAATATCTTCTTTCGTCTTCTCAACCTCCAACCCGAGCACAGTACTAAGTACTATAGGTTCTAATACCTCTCGTGTTTGGGGTTCACATAAAAAAAAAATATATATAAATAATACGGAGGATGCGGAAAGGTCAGGGAATGACCACAGCATATCGTGGAGCAATATGGCCTTAGTTGCTAATGCTCCTAAAAACCAAATGACAACAACAACATCAGATTCTCATAATGCATGAGGAATACTGTTGCATCCGAAAGAGCAGGACTAAAATATTTACAAATATACAATATTCATTAATATGCAAAAAAATCAAATGAAGCATGTGCACGAGGTTGATGAATGTTAATGGAGGCAGTTGTCAATAATTAATTGCATTTGTAGTGACGTAATTGCCCTGCTCTCTTCTCCCATTGGTTCAAATAAATACCACTAGGAAGAAAGCTTTTTTTAATGTATAGAGAGAAATTCACCTACTAATGCAATTTGATTTGAATTTAATATGAATATGAATTTTGCTTGATTTTAATTATTGCATTGAACTATTCCCCTGTAATCCTGTAGAATAGTATTTTACAGTGTAGCAGTTTGCATAACAAAATTTTACATTTGAGTTCAATACCATTCAGTGTAAAAACTCCTTATTGTGATTTTTACAGAAAACAACTGTTTAAACTGTAATTAATATAGAGCTTATATACGTTTAACTACTAGCAATACACGTATAGTTACTGTTATGCTGAAATTTAGCCTTATAGTATTTATATTATTTTTGATCCATGAAGCCTGGTCCTTGAGAAGCATGGAAAAATGCAATAGCACTAAAATTTTCAACTTTGGTGATCTACTCGATGCTGATGTAACCATTTACTTTATGAAATTTCACTACTGTTAACATTATGGTTTGTTGTTAAAAATTATATCATTACAGCAGCTTCTGTTGGAGTATATTTGATCGAAAAAAATTTCAGAAAATATATATGTATATTTATAACTGCATGGTAAGCATCAGTCAATAAATTGGATGTAACAATCAAGCCACGAATGTACAAAATTTACCTGATATAAATACAGCAATACCTCACTTAGCACTGCTTCAAACAGCACGGTTTTCAAATAAGTTTAAGTCTGCGACCAACAAGGCCGTTGGTATCAGCTTCTATAATAGTCAAAGTTTATTTTTTTGTTACTAATATTCCATCGCTCCAAAAGCTCCTGTTTGCTTATGTTTTTGTATCTTAACTTATAATAAATTTAATAGTTTTCAGAGGAAGCAATAAACTTTGACTAAGTTTAAGTCGAAAATTTACAGTAATAGCCTAGACATGTACTCCACATATATGCTGCATTGTCGTAGCCTAGGTACACGTACATATATGCTATGGTGCCAACTCTGTTGTCTCCTCAGGCAGCCATCGGCAACAGCCTTCCATCCTGACAAGGCAAGGCTTTTCAAACTTTTTATTTCTCAATTTATTTTTTACCCCTTTAAATGCGAAACAATGAGTCAAAAAAGGGGGGGGGAAGTAATGAAGGCAGTGGAGCTACTAAACATAAATGGCTTACATTAGAAGAAGAAAAAACTTGATATTATCAAGTGCCATGAGGATGGTGAGTTGTATGCTAAAATCGCATGTGAAAATGGAATGAATGAAGCATCATTCGAAAGAAGGATCAGTATAAAGAGCAGGGAATTTCTATAGCATCTTACATGACAAAAGTGATAACTAAGCAAAGAAGTTCGCTATTGATTAATATGGATCATCTTTTGCTGATATGGATAGAAGATTGTAATCAAAAGAGAATTCCTTTGAGTCAAAACATCAATCAAGCAAAAGCCATGACCTTTATAACACACCGAAGGAAAAAGAAGATCAAGAGAAGGAGACTAAAGAAATATTTACAGCCAGTTGTGGTTGGTTTTCCGATTTGAAAACCGTGTTGGGCTTCACAGTTCACATCTCAAGTGAAAGTGCAAACAAAGATGCTGCTACAATATTTCCCAGTGGATTGAAAGATATCATTGAGGAAGGTGGCTACAAGGACGAACAAAGTTTCAATGTCAACGAAACTGGACTGTCCTGGGGAAAAAAATGCCCTCACAAAATTTTTTAGCTGAAAATGAAACGGCTCAACCTGCATCAAAAGATTGTTTAACACTTTTGTTGGGTGGAAACTCATCTGGGGATTTTAAATTGAAGCCTCTACTCGTGTTCAGAGTAGAAAACCCAAGAGCTCTAAAGGGTTGCGTAAAAAGCACATTGCCCATGATTTAGTGATCAAATAAGAAAGCATGGATTACAAGAGAATTGTTTACAGAATGGTTCACAAATAAATTTTTTTCCGACGGTTGATCGTTACTGCAAAGATGAAGTTCAAAATTTTGTTGCTTTTAGACAATGCACCAGGCCATCCACCTGAAATTTCTGATCTCGATGAAAATATAAAAATATACTTTCTTCCACCTAACACATTTCTCTTACAACCCATGGATCAAGGTGTAATTGCTACATTCAAAGCATATTATATGCGGCAAACTTTTTCCCTAGCGATTGAAACTTCAACAGTGGGATCATCATCTTTACAGATATTTTGGAAAAATTATAACATCAGGAATGCGATCGAAAATATATCTGCATCTTCGCTAGAAATCACTGCCAACAACATACATTCTGTTTGCCAGCATGTTTTGCCCCATTTGGCAAATGGTTTCACTGGTTTAGAATCGCAAGTTCAGACAATTGCCGAAGACATTGTGAAGATTGGAAAAGACTTTGGCAGTATCCAAAGTTTCGAACCCCATGTATATAACTGAATTGACTCACATGCAAATGACTTAGATGATGCAACTCTCATTGAAATTGATGAACAATCTTCATATGAAGAAGAGGAAAACAATTCTGACGTGGATAACACTGAAGTGGCATCAAAAGAATTTTCAACAGAAGAATTGGAGAAAGTTTTTCAGGGAGTTGACATGGCCTGTAAGGCGATTATGAATGGAGATGCAAATGTTGAACGTAGCATAAGATACGGCAAATTTTACAAGATGGGATTTGATGCTACAAAGACCTGTATACTGAGAAAAAGAAGAGACAACTTCACCAGACTTCATTATTGAATACCTAAATAAACAAAGCATTTTTCTCATCTCTCATGATGTTACGTTTTAATTAATAAAATTTTTTGCAATATTCTTTTATTTCAAATCCTTTTAATTGGCTATCAAGCTCAAATTGTTTATAGAATTATTATAATTTGTTTATAGACTGTTTCTGTGGTACGCATTCAATTAAAACCTTATAATTATACCTCAGTCAGCATGGTTTCACATAACATGGAACAGTTTCGGTACAAATTATCAGTGCTATGCAGGATATTGCTATACTTAAAACCCAATCTGCTGTTCAGAAAAATGAACACAGCTAGCTATCCTTATGCATATTTCCAAATAGTTATGAAGTGTGGAAGTACTTGTGGCACAAAATAACTTTGTTGAACAAAATTATGTATCAAAATGGTTATTGACAGGTGTGTTTTGTCAAAGGATAAGCAAGCAGAAATTGGAAAACTCGACCTGCTACTGTCTAGCAAGTTCAGTTTCCTAGTAATGATATGAAACTACCCATTTCACCAACTCGTAAATTGCAAATAAATTTGGCAAATTTCCTAGCCTAGATACTCTAACCGACAAAGCAGATGATTTTGTGGATTCAGAAGATATAATAATAAAAATAACCTGTTTCACCAACAAATGAAATATGCAGTTACTGTGTTTAACTTTGGCAAATTTTCTTACCCCACCCTAAATTGACGATACAACCATTTGGACAAATTCAGATGAAAAGAAAAATAAAATAACCCGTTTCACCAACAAATAAAATATATTCAAACAAGCATAGTTACTTAAACTAAATAATGTCCATGTAAACTGGCTATATCAAAATACAAGGCTCAGGTATTTTATATATAGAGGGATATATACATTTTTATTTTATAAAAGCGAGATGCATAAATATGAGTTTCTCCTAAAATTCACCTTTGGGCAGCAGTTGTTGGACAGTGGAATAAATTGCCTTCCAATATGGTAGAGGCACTGAATCTGGCTAACTTCAGAACTTGTCCTTAAAGCCATACTGCTCCAATTTGTACAGTAGTCTTTTATGTGACAATAAATATTTTATGAAATCTTAAGTGTATGATTAAATATATAATAATAGAGTATCGCTGAGAAAACAAATAAAATAAAACAGGTTTAAGTAAAAATTTTCTTTAATAATAAACTTGGACAAGTTAAAATAAAATATTTTGGTGTCACTACGTGGACGATATGTTTGTAATCATTCCCTGCTAGTCAGGAGTGGACGCAGTGTTTGTGATCATTCCTTGCATCACCTCAATTCTCTGTTGCCCTTCCTTCAATTCACCATTGAACTGGATCTGGGCAATGCTCTTCCTTTCTTGGACTCCCTCGTTTGGCTCGAGGGCACGCGTTTAAAGACTTGAGTCAGTTGCAAGCCGATGTGCTGGCCAATTCATCAACTATCGGTCAGCACATGCATGCCAACTTCTTGGCACCGTGCCGAGCCCTACTAACCCATGCCTGGACCCACTCCAGTTCTGTGGATGAGAGGTGCACTGAGATAGTTAAGGTAAAGGCAGATCTGGCAAAATGTGGCTACCCTGCCAGTGCCTTAGATAGGTGTGCCCGTGTTGCCAGCCCTAGGGCCACATTCAGCAATGACCGCCTTTATCCCCTCCTATCCAAACCTGTTGCAACTTTCTAGGATCGTACAGGCTTATGGGATAAAAGTCCTTACAGCTTCTGGGCAGAAAAGATTGCAGACTTTTGTTTTGAAGGTTAAGACAGCGACCCACCCCCTCCCACACCTCAGCAGCTTGGTGTACCAAATTTCCTGCCGTGACTGCACTTGCTGTTACATTGGTGAAAACTGGCAGAAGACTTATAGATCTCTGAGTACAAGAAAGCAATTCGTTCTGTGGACGTGGAACAGTCAGTGATTGCCAAGCACTTGTCGTGTACCCAGCATGACATTGACCCATGCCAAGATCATCGACCAAGCCTGCCACTACTGTCACCGTGATGCATTTTTATCAATTATGATCCTGTTCCAAGATGAGTACATTTTTGGCTCTGTCAGTTTTTATGATCCTAATTCATAAGCTCTTAGTTTTTTTTTTTTTTTCCCCTAACCATACTAAAGCTGTTGATGGTATGAATATTAATTATAGACTTCATAATAAAGTATTTAACACTGAATTGAAATTAAATTTGTAAATTTGTTTTCAGTCGCTTTTACGGGAGTATAATCTTCAATGGAAATTGTATATTTAATATTTCTGGTAGTTATTTGGTTTTGGTAAACTAAATTATTAAGATGATCTAGATCCAGTTGAATGAATACCCAGTTATGTTGTACATTTTTATATTACATATAAAAAAATTAAGTGAAATTCTAAATGCACCCTTTCATTGCATTTACTTATTTTAGGTTAACTACTGGAATGTTAAAACATGTTTGTGAAGTTCTTGATTTAGAGAGATCAGGAACAAAGGAAGAAATTGCAACTAGGGTTTTGGAATTTCTTATAAATCCAAAAGCATCAGGAAAGAGCATCCCAAAGTCAAAAAAAAGTATGTGTTTTAGCCATTTACAGCTTGGCTAACCTTAATGATAATTTTTGTACATAGATATAGGCCCTATATATATAATACACTAAAAGTCCACTATAACAAGAAATGAGAAAATAAGTAACTATACTTGTTATGATGGGTTCTGTTATATCCAAATTACAGGTTAAAAGGTAAAATAATAAATGTTTCACAAACAGCATAAATTGAGAAAATCTTATGTGTATTCACATAAACTCCATCAGTTATGAATTAAAGCTGATAATCTAATAATTGTTGATTTTCAAGAAAGGTTATAATCGTTCTTGTAAATAAACAATAGAATAACAAAAGAAACACATTTTATGTGGTATCTTGTATACAAACATTACACAATGAATGGCTACACTTGCAATTCCTTCCTTCCTCTTCCTATTCCTTGGAGTACCATCCTAGCAAATGGTATCTGTGTTTTCCTTATTTTTAAGAGTAGTGAAGAGGAATGATAAAGATAATTCATACAACTGGGTTTATTTTTGCTGACACTTCCACTTTTCTTGTTGGCATTTATCATGAAGTGCCTTTGACACTTTCAGAGTACTATCAGAGAATTTTAATGTATCATGCTTTTACAAGTGTGCAGTTCAGCTGGATGGCTTTTTGAAACAAAATGGCAAGTCATTGCAAAATTTTAATAATGCTTACTCTAGAGTCACAAACCTTTTTTTTTTTTTTTTTCATAACGTTGAAGAGCAAAACATGATAGCATATGAAAAGAGATGTATTTGCAAAAATGTGAAAAATTATGCTGTCAATGCATTTTACAGTGCTTTTTATAGTGAGAAGTTGTAAATTTGGAACTATTTCATGTTTTAGCCAATTTCCCTATTTTCATATTGTTATTTTAGCAGTCTTACTGACTGCACTCCCATTAATGGACTTTGATTATATAAGCTATTCATGGTGAAACACATTTCTTTAGTGTATTTTTCTAACTTTATTAATTTGCTGTCAGATTTTAAATTGGCATTTTGTTAATTTTCTTAATCATTTGGAGCTTTTTCCCTTCATTTTATTTATTTTTGTTTCTTTTTTTCTTCTGGGGTGTCTTATGAAGCATTCTTTGATTTTTGTTCCCTCTCTTTCAAGATGTTTTTTCTCTTACCCTCCCCTCCAGTGTCTGTTATTACAGTTTTCCTTCCATTCTTTGTAATTTTTGAACAACATACGTGTCCCCCCCCCCCCCCCCAAGTTTTTTGTGTTGTTTCTCTATCTTTTTGCAAATGCACTTTTTTTTTTTTTTTTACCCATGAGTCCATTTTAATTTTTTAATTCCAATTCTTTTATTTTTGTTTTTTACAAAGCACTATTGTGATTTGTATACAATTTTATCTTCTTTAGATGTTATATTCCATTAGATTTTTAAATTGGCATTGAACAAACATAGGTGTTAAAGGGCAATCTTTCACATGCAGGTGACATAATTTGAGAAAGTTTGAATAAAGAAACAGAACTCTGTGACTTCAAGGGAAAAAAAATATTCATTAAACAGCTGATGTTGCTCCTTAAAGTATAGCAGGTCAACAAATACAGTACTGTACAAAGGTGCAGCATAATGCATAGAGATAACTGAATAAGAATATTAATTAAATAAACATTGCAAAAACAAAATGTTTTGTTTTCGTAATAGCAGACTATTGCAGTCTTCCACAGTGGATTTTGAAGTTTTGGACAAGGAAAAAGAAAGAACGTATGGGGTGCTTGCATGAATAGATTGATCTGTCAGAAAGAGCAGCAGTAAATGAAGTTGGAGTTGTGGGAGAAGAATTCTGAAGTCGTACTCAGAATTCTCCTCTTCATACAACTCCAAATTCATTTGCTACTGCCACCAGATCAAGTTGCCCACCCGAGATGTGCATTCTCAGTTGATCAACTTGAAGAGGGAAAAGAATGCACTGTTGTTCCAATTCATTGTTTCCCATTTCTGTCTAAAAACCTCAAACCCACTGAAGATCATAATGTATGGTATGTTCTCACTTTTTTATTTATTTCATTTTAGTATTGCTTATTTAATTAATCTTATTAAGTCATCCCCATGCATTATCCTGCATCTTTGTATAGTACTATATTTAGCCTGGCACTACTTATTTGGCCTCTTTTACTTCAAGCAGCAACATCTGCCATTCAAAAAATTTTTCTCCAAAGAGAAGAGTTGTCCTTTATTTCAAAATTGGCTATCACTTCCTTGGATTTATATACCTACTTACCTGTACCTTTATGCGTTAGCAAAACCTGTCCATAATTTCTTAATTTGATCTTAATTTCTACTACACAAGACCTTTTACTAATTACTCTCCCCAAGCATTCATCATGTACCTTGTCTGTGCCTTTTTATGCACAATAACTTTGCTTTTGTAGAAGTATATACTTTGAAGTTTTTCTGGACTACATTGATCAAATGATGATGTAATTTCCAGTTTTTACTTAACATAATTCCTAGTATGTGAGTTCTGAATGTAAATTTTCATTACTTGTCAAAAAATCACTGGCATTTAGCCCATGACTTTTGATAAGAAAACTTGACCTCTTTTGCCAGCCTTGCAAAAGAGGTAGAAGAATTTCAGATGTATATCAGACCCACCTACACACACAACCATTATAAAATTTATATATATCTTTGGAACTGACAATTTTGAAGCCATCACAACTCAAAAGTTCACTGTGACAGTGTCCCATATATCCCATACCACTTGCCTCATATGTGACAGTTGACTTTCGATGGAAATATTTTAAAGCAGTTTCAGAATTATTTAAGGTGACTTAACTTTCCAATCCCAGCCCATATTGGCATGGAATAAGCTGATTGATAATGAGATAGTTCTAGATTTCATTGTACAGCCATTCCCTATCACATGGCTCAAATAACATGTTGACAGAATTTTTGCAAATTGCCATTGCATCAGTATGAATTCAGACTGCTTGCTTGTTGCTGCTCTTCCAAATTTGAACAACTGTAACACCCCCTCCAGAGCAATTGTGCTGGGGAGATTCAGAAATTTCTAAATCCATCATCAAAATGGCTTTTTTTTTAGGTGAAATGTATGTTCTGATGCTTTCAGAAATCTTCCTCTGCAGACTTTCACTGGGCTAGCGTTTTTTAATTATTATTAAAACTGCATTCAAAACCATGGTGGAATAAATCAGCTCTGAGTTGCTTTTCAGAAGAAACAGTCTGCTTACTGAATTAGGAGGGGTGGGGGATGGGGAAGTCAACCATGTACACACTGAATTTTCTGACAAAAGAAAACTTTCAGCAGCTGAAACAAAAGTTACTCTGTTTCATTATAGATGAGAATGCCAAGCAAGAATTATATATCCACTGGAGTAGATAGGCCACATCATTAGATTCTCTTCCTTGCAGAAAACAGTGTGAATCCACTGTGAGGCCCAAATACGGAGGATGTGGAAAGGTCAGGGAATGACCACCGCATATCCCGGAGCAATATGGCCTTAGTTGCTAATGCTCCTAAAAACCAAATAACAACAACAACAACCACTGTGAGGCAGTAACTCATTTAATATGCCAAGCATTAGCAAGAACAATACCTCCAGGCAAGAACTGACTGCACTTGTAAATTAGTTACGTAACTGTTCTAACTTCAGGCAAAGTATTTTTAGCTGTGTTATCATATGTGCATAAGCACCTATTGTCTTCATGTAACAACTCGACTACCAGTGGACAGATTTTAATGAAATTTTATATTTTAAACATTTGTCAAGCCATCCCAAATTTAATTAAAATCAGACAAATAGAAATCCGGCAATTTTTGCTGCGAATTTTGTACGGGGAAAAAAGAAATTCCTGGGACATAAGAGAGATAAGTATACCAGAGAAGAGCAATAAACATACAATTAAACTGAATGTAATTAATGTAATTAAACTGAACAGCTAAATTGTGAGAGCATAAAACTATCATAGTAATTAATTACTAAGATAGTTTTATTTTTACTGTGTTTACTTTTCACTTCAGTTAATCATGGTGGGGGGGGGATTCAGTTTTAAGAAAAAATGGAATGCACTTGAAATGTAACATGCTGTGTATGTTACCTAAGTTGTAATGTAAGCATAGTAAGTGCTGATTATAATTTAAAATACAGTAGTCACTTATTTTAGATTGCTTTAAATTATCACTATAAAGTCGTTTTTCAATATCGTATAAGAGTATATTCATGATCGCTTGCACCAGTTTCTTTCAATGCTCCAGATGGCTATAGTGTCACGATTTTGCCAGTTTTGTAACTGAAATTCGTTCAGGTTAATTTTCATTTTCCTCCTCCTTGGTAAAATTGTCAGTAACAGACTGGGCAATTTCTTCATCTGTTAAAGCTGTAGTAACTTGTAGATTGCCATCTATGTCCACCCAATCATTAAACTCCTGTTCTCCCGTGTGTTCAGGCTTTTCAATGTGATCAGTATCATGACTTAGTTGACCATCATGACATACTTTGTCATGACTTTCATGACAAAGTATGGGAATTTTGAGGAGAATGTTACAAAGTTTAGCAACATCCACTGGCCATCAAGATCTCCTGCCTTGGGGACCCCCCCCCCCCAAACTTTTTTTATTTAGTGTTATCTGAAGGCAAAATTTACAAAGCAAGACCACTCAATTCAAGGACTAAAGAACCGGATTACAGAAGAAATTGGAAGAATTAATTTAAATTTGTTACAGTGATTAATGCAGTTTTATGCAAAGACTGCAACAAAGTGTTGGCTGTGCCAGAGATCATTTGGAACATGTCATGTTATTATTTCTTTAAATAAAGGTTCTCAATTTACACCTCATCTTTTAAAAATAATTCACTAAAAAAAAGAAACAT
Source organism: Mastigoproctus giganteus (assembly GCF_048544385.1). Taxonomy (NCBI): domain Eukaryota; kingdom Metazoa; phylum Arthropoda; class Arachnida; order Uropygi; family Thelyphonidae; genus Mastigoproctus; species Mastigoproctus giganteus. The sequence goes on from NC_143579.1 coordinate 100,988,237, forward strand.
CCTATCCCATCAATGCTAAATTTTCAATCTACTTTCTGTTGGTCCTCAGGAAAATTTCAGGTCCAGTTAGAATTTCAGAGCATATGTTTCGTCCCCTCCTACAGAAATCAGCATAAATGAAAGTTTATTTTCACATTAATCAACTTTTTTCAAAATTCATTTCTGGTTTCATAGTATTCCCTCCCTAGTTTCCCCCTCCAGCAGTATTACTATGAGGGTGGTTCAATAAAAAATTGCCCTGACCTAGCTGCAGAGGTGCTAGCCTGTTGATTCTTGGCACAGGTTTTAGTCCTTCTCTACATAGCCACATTGCAGATTTACACATTTTTCCCATAGGCTATGGATACAGTTTTTGTAGAAGTGGTGAGGTTGGTCTTTGAACCATGACTGTTGCAGAAATGTGTCTCATCGTCAGGGAAGTGGGTCCCCTGAAGAAATGATTTGAGGGAAGGAAACAAGAAGTAGTCTGGTGCAAGATTGGGTGAGTAGGCTGAATGGGGCAGTATTTCATATCCACAAGTGGCCGCTTGTGTTGTTGCAATTTCAGAAGTGTGAACTGGGTCATTGTTTTGAAGCATTCTCACACCTTTTGACATTATGTCATGCCTTCATGTTTTGATTTTATTTCGTAATTTTGTGAGTAAGTTTGCATAATAGGTACTTGTAATTGTTCTACCCTTCGGCGGGTAATCAGTCATTATTATGCCATTCTCATCCCAGAACACTGTCAGCAAGACCTTTCCTGCTGACGTTTGGACCCTTGCATTCTTCAGGGGTGGGGAACCATGGTGTCGCCATTCCATGGACTGCTTTTTTACTTTCAGGGGTAGAAATAGTGATCCAACTTTCATCATGAGTGATTAGACGAGAGAACAAGTCTTCCTCATTTTTTTGGTAGAGGGCTATAACAAATTTTGTGATTTCTATTGTCGATCAGCCTTCTGGAAACCAGTCAATAATCAGGGAATCCATCTTGCACTCAATTTACATAAATGGAGTTGGTCATGAAGGTCTGTTTCAACAGAGCCCACACTAATCTTCACCTCCTGGGACAATTCACGCACAGATATACGGCAATCTTCGATGATTAACTTTTCCACTTTTCTGATTGTGCTGTCATCAGGACTGAATGGGGACGACCTGGAATGGGCTCAGGTTCTATCGATGTCCGACCACACCTAAACTGTCTATGCCAGTGCTTCACAATGCCATAGGAGGATGGGGGCTTCATCCTTATATACAGCAGTCATCTCCTCGTGGATTTCTTTAGATTTCCCCTTCAAGAACAGATACCGGATTACAGCGCTGGCTTCAACTTTGTCCATGATGCTACTTTGCGACACGTTTAGCTCTGTAAGAAAAAAAATTAAGACCCAGAGCTGAAATTTTATATCTTTAGTACACAGATATGTATGATGCCACACACAAAATATCATGACTCTGCTGCTTTATGTGGAAGTAGATGAAGGTGATTCTTTATTGAACCACCCTCATATGAATTTGGAATGGGAGCTCTAATCCATTTCAAAATGTCAGTGTTTACTTAGAATATTTTAAGAATCTTTATAACAAAATTTCATGTCATTGGTTTGACTTATTTTGTTATAAATCATAAATTATTACTATTTAGTAAGACACACTGCACACATTAATGAACTTGTCAAATTATGCCTTACAATACGCGGAGATGGGGGAAACCCCTAGTACCTGATCTGATTTCAGCTGCAACAAATATTAATACATGATCGGGTATTTCATCAGGGGACTACACCTAACCATGTATCAGGAACTACGTTTCTATACTTGTCCATAGTAGTAGAAGAAAAGTGAATGGCCAAAAAGCAATGAAAATGAAATTAGCACTTTCTAATACTGTATGGACAAGGTAGTCCAATGCAGTGTAATTTATTAAAGTAAAAATAAGGATCAAATTAGAATAAATATGTAGAATTTAGTGTAGGATGTAAAGGGTGTAATTTTGTGTAGATTGGAATTCAGTAGTTCAATAAATAAATTTGGAACAAGCACATGATATAGGGTGAGGTATTAAATTGAGGATGGGGAAGGGAAAAGGGAGTATTTTAGATAAATAAAGGCAAAATATAGCAATAGAAGTAGGATAGTAGCAATGTTCGTATCACTCTCGTATACACTAATAGTTATACGAATGGGAAGAATGGTAGACAGCAGGAAGATAAAAAAGCAAAGAAAATGTTATTAAATAACACCGAGCTTGCTGGGACTATGAAGCCCAACCTTATGTAAGCATTATTGTAAAAGGGAGCTAATACCAAATGTTTGTATTGTAAGGAAAAAATTCTGTAGGTCGAAACATGCTGAAAAACAAATCTAGAAGAAAACCGAAGGTATAATAAGAAGTGAACGCTAACTGGAGTTTTCAAGAAATGCGTAGCAAAAATAAGCTGGCAGGAAAAATATACATAGTAGAAGAAAAAAGGTGGAGAGATGAAGCGCACATATTCAGTAGAGTAGATGATTGCACGCAAACTTCAACCACATTAGCAATATATCTACATAATTAAGCAATTTATAGCAGCGTAACGGAATTAATAGTAAGTTGCGAAGAAATGCAAAACAGTGGGAAAATAGTGACCTCTATTGTCGTATTTAGAACACAAGTGTATGGAAATAATTTAAAATTAGCGTGGGGGAAAAAATGTGGTTGGAATAGTAGGAATTTACCGTGATAAACTCATACAAAATTACAAAAATAAACACACTACCTTTCATAGATAAATAAAAAGGGTTGAACAAAAGTGTTAAAAAGTGTTGAACATAAGCAATCCCTTACTGTAAGGTTGAGATTCACAACCCCAACAAGCTCAGTTGTTGGGGTTGTGAATTTAATAAATTTTTCTTTGCTTTTTATCTTTATGCTGTCTATTTCTACCATTCTTCCCATTTGTAAAACTATTAGTGTATATGAGGGTGATACGAACATTCCTACTTCTATTGCTATTTTTCATCTTTTTATTTTAAATACTCCTTTTTCCCTTCCCCATCCTCAATACCTCACCCTATACTATGTGCTTGTTCCAAATTTATTTATTGAACTATTGAATTCCAATCTACACAAAGTTGCATCCTTTAAATCCTACACTGAATTCTACATATTTATATTAATCATATTTATTCGAACTTGATCCTTATTTTTACTTTAATAAATTACACTGCGCTGGGACTACCTTGTGCACACAGAATTAAAAAGTGCTAATTTCATTTTCGTTGCTTTTTTTGGCCATTCACTTTTCTTCTACTACTATGGACAAGTATAGAAACGCAGTTCCTGATACATAGTCAGGTGTTGTCCCCTGTTGAAATACCTGATCATGTATCATTTGTTGCAGCTGACATCAGACCAGGCACTTTTGCTTTACCTAAATATGTTTCTCCCCATATCTGATGACACTGTACCACTTTATTTTTATTTTTGTTTTATTGGTATTTTGCTGTACTAATTTTTTCTTTACAGTTCTCCAACCTTCTATTGGTTTAGCAATTAGCCCATAATTTTCTTAATTCATCATAATTTTTAGGATATTAACATTCTTTTGCCTTTCACATATCTACTACACTTCTTTTTTCAACTATCCTTGCCCTTCTAGTTACTGGCACTTTGTGTAACTTTCACATCCATTTATGCACAATTAATTCAGTATATTAATACAAACTTATACACTCTTGCATCCTTTAATGCTGCTTTGCACTTTTAGGTGCTTCTGTCATACCTGACTCATTAATCTTTCATTTACTGAAACCATTTCATCAACTGAATACCTTTTTATCCTATGTAACTTTTTAAACATTACCTTTAAGGGGTTACATATATATTCATTTATATATATATATATATATATATATATATATATATATAGCAGACCCTTGATTTACTGGGATCAGATTAACTGGGACATTTCAAGACTCCAAATTTAAAAAAAAATCAAAAAGAAATCATAAAATGATTTCATACAACATTTTATGATTTCATAATGAAATCATAAAATGTTATGATTCAATTAATAACTAGAATAGGTATAAACAGATGTTTTGCAAGTTGTAAATAAACGACAAGAACTGGCTTTATAAGTTGTCATTGGGAGATTTTTGTACCTATTACCTTGCAACCCCTGCTGTCTTCATACCTGCCACGCAAAAAAAAAAAGAAAAAAAAGAAAAGAGACCAAATCTTTAGTTTTATCTAGTGCATCACGAAAATTGTTGTGTTCCGTTGCACTGCAAAAGGACAAATTTTGTTTTGTTATTTATGTCAGGGATGTTGGATTTTTTTTTTTTTTAAATAAAAATAAGAGAAGTTTACTTCGATATAGTACGTAGAACGCTTACATATGATACTCTCCAGAAATTAAAACAAAAAATTCGAAAAACTTACATAAGAGTAACAAATAATTTAAAATATAATTAAAAGAATTTAACGGGGGGGAAAAATTGCAAGACGATTTTCCTTCCTGAAGCTGACAACACTTTTTGACCGTATGTCATGATCACAGGAATGAAAATTACCGAATAGGGGTGAGTATGAAACTTAAATAGGGATTATATGTCTTCGCACATGCACGTAAAAGCCCACGAATCGGAGATGAGATATGGCCGACGAACATTAACAGAATTTTCGTGTAATTTAATTTCTACAGTTTCTGTAATTAAGTCGCGTATAATTACGTTGGACACTAAGTATTTTGGCCTCGTTAAATAAGAAAAGTATGTTTTTTGTTAACTGCGTGAAGGGCTAATTCTGACGCTGTTGAACGAGGCGCGCAAACTGAGGCTGCATGTTGAGTAACATGAATATATAAAGGAAAATTGTCGAACCTTGGTAAGACAAGTCGCAATCACCGCAAGAAATGTATACCAGGTCATTAATTTGTGTTGCAAATGAGGAAAGGACTGAGCGATTGTTCAGTATAGTGTGTAATTTCCATATTGGTCTGGCCACAATTTTAAATTTGCTATCTTTAAAGAATCTGTTAAGCTGTTTGTGCCACTGTTCAACATATGGGACAGAAATAAAGTATTTTTTGATATTACTATTGTTGGTTGGTGTAGTATTTTGTATCCTATCTTTGGCTTGTACCCTAATTCAGTTTATAGTAGCAAGGGGATAACTCCTGTTTAAGAATCTGCTGGTTAATATTTGTATTTCTGAGCCCTAAGCAGATTCCATCGTTGAATATTTGTATGCATTTAGAAATTGATTAAAGATAATCGATCTTTTATAGATGAACGGGTGATAGATGTTATAATGTAGATGCATACCGGTGTTTGTAGGTTTTCGATAGATGTTAAATTGGATTTTATTCCAAGTCCCGAGGAAGGGTGAAATTTAGAAAATTTAATGACTTTGTATCCGTATCCTCCTTTTCCAGTGTAAATTTGAGTCTAGAATGAATATTATTAAACGAATGTAAAATGTCTTGGATAGTACTACTATCAGTAATAACTAGAACATTGTCTAAATACCTCCCATAGTATGTGATACAGGGTTGAAAAGGCGTTGAATGTATATGCTCAATCGTTGAGAGATAGATCTCCGATATTAAGCTGCTCAAGCTCAATCCCATTGGCAAACCAAAAATTTGTTTGTACACTTTGTCTGGAAAGGTGATATAGTTGGCCTCAACTAACAGTTTAATTAAGTGGATAATTTCCTTACTAGGAAGCTTTGTATAATTAATCGGTATCGAGTTATTATTTAACATATTCCAAATAATATCTAATGTGTATTCAACGTTTACATTCGTATATAATGAGGTAACATCTAGTGAGAATAAATTGTCATTGTCGCCAAGTCTACTGTCCTTAAGGTTATTAAATAATGTATTGTAGTTCTTAATCCCAAATTTTATCGCCTGTCTAAAGGGTTTTATAATGCTATATACATGTGTGGACAAGGATGAAAATGCAGAGTTTCTGTATAGGCCAAATAAATAGCAACCCATCATTTTTGCAATTTTATAAATTGCAAAAATGATGGGCACGTGCAAGAGTTGTGCTTTCAATTAAACAAAAACTTGAAATTATTCAAAAGTTTGAAATCGGTGCATCCGTTAAATCTCTAAAGAACCATTATAATGTTGGTGACCAAACCATACGCGACACTAAAGAATGAAGGAAGCTATTCAATTTAAAATCAACGTCGTAAAAAATAAAGGAAAGCATCGTATTGGACACGCAACTAGTATGTGCTAAGTTTTTTTTTTTATCTATCACCATACTTTTTACATAGGTTGCTACAACAGAGCTGCAAAAAGCACGCCCCACCATAGGAATCTCTTTCCCTATGTTCTTTTATTCCTACCAGTTGGTGTGGTTGAGTGTCCTTCCCCCACCACCCTGTGTGGTTCCTATCCCCTTTTGTCTGGTTGCTCTGATGGCTCACCCCACTACCCACTTTCATCTCTCACCCTGTGGACCAGGATGGGCATCCTGTATCAGGGGGTTCCCTTGGTGTCTCACCTTTTAAGGCGAGTACCTCAACTACTGCCCCCTTCTTCCCATCTCTCCATTATCTCCAATAAAAAAAAAAAGTTTTTTTTTTTTTTTTGGCTTTCGTTGGATGCCTAGGCTACCCCAGGGTTCATTCCTGCCAGAGCTTTCTTCTTTCCTAATGTGTCCTAGCCTGCCTCCCCGTGGCGGAAACCGGGGGTGTTAGTGGTTCTCCACAGGCCCCGAGGCTAAGTGGCCAGAGGAACAACACAACCTGCACTAATACTTCACAAAACATACACAAACACACACACCCTGACCTTATGCAGAGCATTGTATTCTACACAGAGTAAAAATGCCGAGTTGGGGGAGATCCCCAGTGCCGCCAGACAAAAAACATTTTGTCACTATGATCGTTATCTAATCAGGAAATTACCTATGTACCGTATTTCCCCATGTATAAGATGCATCTTTTTTCGAAAAATTTGGGGTCTAAAAACTGGGTGCGTCTTACACAGTGGTTGTAGATTTTTTTACTTGCATTTCACGCTTGTTGTCTTTGCGCTCATTGTTTCACACTTGTTACCGGTATATTAGGTTACGTTTTGCCACGTTCTGCCCAGAAATGGCTCAGAAAAGATTTTTGTACAGTGCTGAATTC